>NW_008752310.1:112418-120197 GCF_000715545.1 Opisthorchis viverrini
CCGAGGGGACCTAATTCTTACTTACGCCGTGTTTGAACAAAGCTTGGCAAACAGGTTTTTTACCGTTGACCCAGCAAACACCCGGCGAGGACATAGTAAGAAAATGTTCATGCTCAGGGCACACACATTCATTAGACAAAACTTTCTTTCATTTCGGGTAGTAGCTGCGTGGAATGACCTTCCTCCGACTGTTGTGCACGCTCCTTCTCGAACCCAATTTAAAGCACTATTAGACATTTATTTATGCGAATTCTCACGCTGGCGAGAATAATGCCCCGCGCTGAGAACATAAAGAGCAGTGCTACACCCTTTTTCACTTGTGCTTTTCAGGTGAACGACAGCCACTGACCGACAAGAACAAAACCGACCCGGAAAACTTGGGCAAAAGCCTCGGTCCTGTGTATCAATCCGTGAATCCGTGAATCCGTGAATCCTCGCGCTGGCAAGCAAGTCCTGAGCTGAGAACAAAAAGAGCAGTGCTACACCCTTTTTCACTTGTGCTTTTCAGGTGAACGACAGCCACTGACCGACAAGAACAAAACCGACCCGGAAAACTTGGGCAAAAGCCTCGGTCCTGTGTATCAATCCGTGAATCCGTGAATCCGTGAATCCTCGCGCTGGCAAGCAAGTCCTGAGCTGAGAACAAAAAGAGCAGTGCTACACCCTTTTTCACTTGTGCTTTTCAGGTGAACGACAGCCACTGACCGACAAGAACAAAACCGACCCGGAAAACTTGGGCAAAAGCCTCGGTCCTGTGTATCAATCCGTGAATCCGTGAATCCGTGAATCCTCGCGCTGGCAAGCAAGTCCTGAGCTGAGAACATAAAGAGCAGTGCTACACCCTTTTTCACTTGTGCCTTTCAGGTGAACGACAGCCACCGACCGACAAGAAAACTGACCCGGAAAAACTTGGGCAAAAGCCTCGGTCCTGTGTATCAATCCGTGAATCCGTGAATCCGTGAATCCTCGCGCTGGCAAGCAAGTCCTGAGCTGAGAACATAAAGAGCAGTGCTACACCCTTTTTCACTTGTGCCTTTCAGGTGAACGACAGCCACCGACCGACAAGAAAACTGACCCGGAAAAACTTGGGCAAAAGCCTCGGTCCTGTGTATCAATCCGTGAATCCGTGAATCCGTGAATCCTCGCGCTGGCAAGCAAGTCCTGAGCTGAGAACATAAAGAGCAGTGCTACACCCTTTTTCACTTGTGCCTTTCAGGTGAACGACAGCCACCGACCGACAAGAAAACTGACCCGGAAAAACTTGGGCAAAAGCCTCGGTCCTGCGTATCAACCCGTGAGTCCGTGATTGCAGTCGAATGAAGCAAACATATCTAGCGTCAAGGACAACCACACGACCGCGGTCTTCGAGGCATTCGTGGTGAACCCGATGGATCGCCGGTCCGCGGTGATTCTAGGCTCTTGTGCTCTTTTTGCGATTCCGCTAGCGTTTTATTTGATGTATAAAAGAAAGATCACAGCAACTACCGAACCAGTTACCACTCTCACCAAAGGGAAGACCGCGGACACCATACTCAATTTTAACAGAGAGAATCTTACGCTTGACTCTGCCAAGCATCTAAGCTCTCTTATAAATTGTTCCGATCATTCTGCCCGAATTGGTTTCCTACTACTTGTGCAGCAAGCTTCATCCTTCTCTTCCAATTTTGTAAGCGTCGCATTCTAATCTGCTTTCATCGATATCCCCTTACAGTCCGCTATCCGTGAGTCAGGTTGTCTCAAAACGTTACTTGAGTACCTGGGCCAGGATGGGCGTATAAACATCAATAAGCGCGAAACTTTGTGCATCTTGCAAACCGTCACTAATTTGGCTTGCGATCAAGACAACTTTCCAGTGATAAAGGTGCGATCGACTCTTGCGTGATCAGCCTTTTTCAGGATCACATGGAGATGATTTTCAACCTTGCCAATGCTCAAGAGTATAGTGATGAATCTTGTGCAGCTCTACAGTTACTATGCAACCTCGCTCTGACTCCCACTGGATGTCTCCTTTTGCGCGATAGGATATGCTTTTTTTATAGTATTTTGGAGACGAAGGACCCATACTTGCTTCGGCAAGTGCTTACAGTGCTTGTTAATCTGTCGTGTGACCTCGACAGCTCTCAAGCCCTGTTGAATTCAGAAGTACTGCGTTTTTCCTGATTTACTCCTTCCCTAGGTTCCGCCTCGCTTGTTGAATTCACTGAACTTCTCCTTATCGCCTGCAGTTCATCCGCTTCTGACTCTGCAAACGGTGGCATTTTTGAAGAATTTATACACCAAAATTTATTCAAGCCCATCCACCTTCACAGATAAACTGGACAGATCGAACCCCAGGACAATGTTTAGTTTCCTATGTGTGAGTCATGTATTTTTTGCTAGTGCTGTGGGAATTTTTGCAAAGCAGAATTGTTTGATGAAATATTTGCATGCCTTCTATCGAGATCTTAGCCACTAAGCTGAATTCGAGAATAGTAGGAATCGTAACTGAGCTAAACGGTCTGTTCTAACCGCCGAGAAATTTTACCCATATGCTTAGCTCTACCCAACGGAGTAAGTTGGCACGGGTTGACCATATTGTCCGTCACTTAATACAGCAAAACCTAATGTGACTGTCAAATGGTTGGAGCCCTTGAGACACATGACGAGACGTTAGAGTTAGGTCAACAGAAATGCCTAACATAGTAAACGAGTAACTTACAATTTCACTAAGGCCGGTTGTGGTTTCGCAGAGAAACTCCCGCTTCCAACAGGACGATATTTGTTGCACTGGGTACAACAGTAGAAAAATCTCCCAACTTTTAAAAATTCATGCTCCTGTCACATGTACCGACACGTTGCACTGAGCAACCTATGTTTCTGCTGTATCTCCATCGCCCAGGACTACCTTACTTACACAGGATCAACTGGAATGAGGTATCGCCTAACATCTAAAACGAGGCTCTTTTGGATACGCCCACATTCAGTCATCCTTCTAAGAAAAACCACCTGACTTTTGAGATTTCACTGTGTAGACAGTTATATTTACTGTCAGCGACTATTCAGTTCAGAAACCACTGTGTTCACCTGATACAATTATCCAACGGGGCTCTTAAGGATAACAATAACCCCTATTTTGCTCAATTCACTCGCTGTTACAGGGCATAGTTACTAGTTTCTGTTGGGTTAAGTATCACCGGTCGCTTTTCCAGAAGCATCATTAGCATTACTGCCGCCTGACCACTTTGTTATTCTTGGCTTTCTTTTCCAGAAGCATGGTGATAAGGCACTAGGTAGACTGTGAAACCAATGTACCGTATGAACTCAGCTTGACTAAGATCACACACAGTAGTTGCCCTGTAGATTCAAACGCAATTTTCAGTCAGTTTAAGAATTTTGTAACGGATTAAGAATCTATCGTTTCAGAAGGGCTTAGTAAACAGTCGGTAGTTTTCAAGTAGACAGGGTTTCATTTTTGGCACAAAAAAATCGTTCAGCTGTAGCACCCTTTCGTTACCTAACTGCCGTGGGCCAGAAGGTTGCAAGAGGGCTATTATACTGCCAGGTTGCCCAAACCTAAACAGGGGAAGTCGAGAAGCAGAGTTTGGGTTTGAACCACGGACCTTCCGGTCAGTAAATTCTCCCTTTAACCACTTGGGCCATCTCGCGCCCGTTCAGCACAAAAGCGTCATCACTCCAAGTGAGCAGGTCATCAATTTGGCCAGGTTTTAAGGCAGACGGAGAACCTGTCCGGATTAGTACACTAGATCACTGTTGAAAGTCTGTTAACGGGTCTTATCAGTTAGGTTGGAGAAATCTTAATGGAACTAAACCAGATTAAAAATAATTTATCTTCCTGTTCTAGGTGCTCCATTTGATGATTCACTAGGGTACCACTAGAAGGTTTCGTTCATTTGTGTTACTTTGGTTGGCGGTGGGGGAGGGTGGGTAAGATTAAATGCATTTCATATTTAAGCCACTTCTGTTGATGAGTCCTTCTGATAACCACACACCATCACATGTCAGCTCGACTAATTTAAAACTGACATCATCATCATCACCAAGTACAGCATCAACATCAAGGAAGCCACTGATGCTTCACTGCCGTATTTAAAACCGACACGTTTACCAGTTATATGCCTTCTGTTCTCTTAATACTGAGATGCTTGGCGATTTTCACCGCTTCGGTTGTCGGTCTGTATGGCTTGGACCGAGGTCCCCGCCTCATAGTTTCAACATTTTCCCAACCTGTTTTGTGCCCCCTGCCCGGTGCATTCTCTGCCATTGCTGAGTCTTTCAGCAGTGCTCGATATTCTGCGTTTCCCAGCTGTCTTTATTTTTCTGCTTTGATCTGCGAATTCCGCTGAGAAGTCCCTTGGACATTTGCTTTATACAAACTTTAGTGCTGTCGGTTCATTTAATTTAGTAAACACAGTCACTATTTCTGCTCTCCGGGAGGCGATCTTTCAATTGCAACAGTCCAGAGTGGAGTGTTTCCCTTCTGGAAAGCCGTCTTCACAATCCTTCCCTGGTTTATATGGAACAGCGGCAGTCCTCATCCATTCTCTGTTGGGCTTCGCACAGATAACACTTTTCGTACTTGACGCTCAATCAAACTAGCTTGATATTCATTACCCCGAAGTTTGTGCTTCACTTTGGCCCGATGTCCGATCAACTGTGCACAGGGCCCATATTCGGCTAAACATTGACGAGGTAATACTAGCGGATACTGACTTGGGATGGGTAGATAACCTGGCTTCACCATACGATAGACAGGCATTTCTGAAGAATGTGGCGATCCCGCTCCACTACCCATGGTCACCTCAGGTGCAGCAGTTGGAACAGAGTGCACAAGATCGGTCCGATAAGCTCGTCTACCTTCTGGATCTACCTGTCTTTCAACCGTTCAGCTGCACCTTCGATGCCTAGGTGCCATGCTACCCGGTGGAGGCACGAGGCCTGAGACACTATCGGCTTCTACAAGCCTAGACGGGAGAGGTTAAAGTGCTGGAGTTAGGTCCGAATTGCGGACCTTTCAGTCGTAGGTTCTAGATTAACCGTCTAGCCATCTCGAGCTCGTACCAGCCTCAGTCGCGAAGCGAGTTGCCCGCTCCTTACGCGGCCATGGAAAGCGAAGAAAGAAGTGACTTCGGACGGTCGCATTGTCAGAACCAACATAAGTACTCGTAAAACGAACGACCCACGTCATCTGTAAATAACAGTGATGTGTTGACTTTGGGTCTGTGTTTTGCACATTGTTGAGGGACACCTGGCGGCCAGACGACTGGTCATTTCTGAAAGTGCCGTATAAAAACAGCCTGCGACCAACACAACGGTTGTTTTGTCGTCATCCGCTCGTACCGCGTTCAATCCAACCTGACTAGCCAATTTATTCTCAGATACGCTAAGTGCGCCCATATGTGCATCAATATCTCCGGTAACCACAGCCATATTTGAGCCTTCAGCCCTTCATAACAGAGTATTCAAGGCGTCATAGAAGTTGTTTCCGATACATTCATCTAGAGTGTAAGCAGACACGATAAACAGTGATCAACTTCCCACTCGTGACTCCTTTACGAATGTTACCGGATGAACCGCACAGAGACGACTCTTAACCTCTATCCAGTCAAGCAAGTATCATTGAGCATTGATCTACAACGATATCGACCTCTACATATCCTGCTGCAGTGAAACTTGGTGCTAGAGCTGCGCAACTTGAAGCGCATGGAAGTCGATGAATCAAACTGTTCAACCCTTTCGGTTGCATCTTGAAATTTTGTTTCTGATACGTGTCATCACATCATTGTCAAGCGAATACCCTGGCGCGAGTGGCGCCAACATTCTCGTTACTACCGGCTCAAGCTGATCCCCCCTGTGGTTACCGCACTCACTACAAGCCCCTTTTTGAAAATGAGCACTACCACGGACTCCCATTTGTCTGGGATAGACTCCTTTCCCAAATACAAGCAAACAAATCGGACAAGTGCTGAATGGGGAATTCACCCCCATCTTCGAGCAATGCGGGTAGGAGGTCGTCCGGACTAAAAGCTCGGTGGCCGTTAAGAGAACCTATGCAGTTGTAACCCTCCGAGGCCGTAGCGAATTTCACGTTCACCGTCCAGGGTTCTACTTCAACCATGGGCTCCAGATGAGTGGCAGCTGGTGACAACGACAATTGTTGTTCAAAATGTTTGGCCCAACGGTTGGTCACTCCATTCCGATCATTGATATTTTCGCTCGCAGTTGGTTTTCGGGTACTGGTCGCATGGTTCAACTAAAGCCTTGGGGGCATTCCCGGCCTTCTGGGCTTCTTCCGTCTCCTTGGCTTTCTGTGTCCCCCACACTTCACGGTCGGTTCTCACGCTCACTTTCACTCGACACCCGACAGTTCGTTGCATGATGTTATGTTCAGGACCGGCTAGGGTATTTCTCCGAGATTTAAACAGTGCTACCTTCGACCTTATACCCAGTGTTTGAGTGCGCCTGGTGGTGCCACAGGCCAAAGAGGTGGAAATCTCCCGGTATGAGTTCGCATCTGAGATGGAGCATTTGGATGAGACTTTAGAAGACTATTCTGTTAAGTTCGTCTAACATCCGGGTCTTTCAGTCTCTCAGTTGCCAAGAGATTTATCCGCAGCTCATGTGGCCCTGGAAGACGAAAGGAGAATTGACTCTGGAGGAGCGCGTGGTGGGAATCCATAAATGTCTCTCGAAACGACCGGCAGTCAGTTATTGGTTCGCGCCATCGGAAAATGTTAGCAGTGTGATCGACTTGTTTGTGGCCAGCATGCTGTTGAAGGTTACCGTGTGGCCAAAGGACTTCGGCTATTTCGGAAGTTAAGGCTGCATAAAAACAGCCTGCGATCAGCACATAGCTGAAGCAACCGTTCACCATTGTCCGAGTCCAGTTCACATCGACCCCCTAATTGAGTCTCATACGCTAAGCCTACCCACTTTTGCAATCATAGCTCCGGCAACCACCGCGATACCTGAGCTTTTAGCTCGCTGCAACAGGGCATTCGGGGTTTTGTAAAACCTGTCTCACGGCTTCAGAGCTATAGTTAGCTGGGGCTTAGGCAGACACGATAAACAGATATCAATCAAGTTCCCGCTTGTTAAACTTCTTCACAGACGTTGCCATATGAAGTGCACAAAGGCGGTTATTAACAGGTATCCATCCAAGCAAGGATATTTCTGCTAGGTGACTTAGGACGGTACCAACCCCTCCACATCCTAACGCCTTTGGATCACTAGAGATGCGTAGCCGAAAGCTAGTGGTGACTGATGGGCCGGTTAACTCAACCACTGTGCTTGCCTCTTGGATTCTTGCTTTTGAGACAGTACACATCAATGCCAATCGAGTCCAGTGTGAGAATAAGAGCAGCTTGCTGTTCCGGGTGCTTCAGAGTGTGGACATTGAAAGCGGCCAGATAGACTGGGTGTCGAGGCTTGAATATTGATTTCGAGATATCTGAGTATGTCGGCGCCATGTGACGTGCAGATGTTACACGCGAAGACGAAGGGAGTCATCAGTCCTAAGTGCCGGGCCCACAAGGAAATAGCTATTAATGGGAGTGAGAGAGGGAGGATGGAGAGTATGTGGGAGAGAGAGAGAGAAAAAAAGGCCTCAGCAGTAGCCTGTTTTCGTTTACCCACCCTGCTGTATGCAGCCAGTAGGACGACCCGGCAGATGGCACCACGCGATGGCTGATGTGGCATGAGTTTATTGTTAGAGATAGGTGCCATGACTGTTGTGGGCTGGGCTAATGTCAGGGCGCCCACACATGTGTTGCGAGAGTCGAG
>NW_008752311.1:0-1944 GCF_000715545.1 Opisthorchis viverrini
ACTTTTTAGGGAGTGCATACTCAAACTACAAACTTTTTGTCCAAGATCGGTCCCTTTTGTATCAACTAGAATGAGGTCAGGTTCGCAAGCAAAACTAAAGGACATTCGTCGGATGGATGTTTTTTTTCTTCCATAATTGGATATGATGCCCTAGCTATCCGGCCATTCACGCCAGTCTACCGGCGGAGAGTGTTTGTGACATGTCGAATTTACATCGCCTCAGTGTGGGTCAGTGTGCGTGATGGCCCAAGTGGTTTGAGCGTGAGTTTACTCACCGGAAGGTCCGTGGTTCGAACCCGACCTCTGCCTCTCGACTTCCTCTGCCTAGGCCAGGGAAACCTGGCAGTATCCTAGCCCTCGTGCTTTTTCGGGTAACATGGCAGCTAGGCACCGGAAGGGTGTTACAGCTAGGAGGTTTCTTTCGTGTTCAGTGTCTGTCCAGTGCGTTTGTATGAACCAGTGTTTGTTTGTCCTTACCACTTCGCTCATGCGGCCTTGAGGTCATCCAGCCATTCGTGGCCGACTTTATACACGTGTGACCTGTCTCACGTGGTAGTCTGTTTGCTCATCTGGTTCGTACTTTTGTAGTCCAACTGGACCGTTTGTTGTGGACGAGTATCTACTGTCGAGTTTTGTGAATTTATGTCTTACATTAAAAGTACCGTATAGAAACCCAGCTTCGACTTTATTTTGCCTTCCCGGAGGTTCTGGAAATACGCGTCACTCAAAGATACCGTTTTCCGTTACGTAGGAAGTTAATAGTCGACTGGACAATCCATTCGATTTTCTCAGCCATTTCCTGGTTGCTTGGACAAGACCCACAAAAGACGCCCGGAAAAATGTTTAGCTTCCTAGAAACTCCAAAACTGCCCGTTTGTCTTATGCTTGTTATATCTGGTTAATTTGTGTTCCACGAGCCTTTAGGCCTCACTTCAACCGGCCCCCGCCCGGACAGTTGACTCGACTGGCAGACTTTGCGCTTCACCAAGATTGCGGGTGAAGTTATCGATTTGCGATAGCCTAGTACACTCTAAACAGGATGAAAGACTTTGGAGGTTGCATATCAGGAAAACTCGTTTGGCGCTAGAAGCAGTTGGTCCTTTGCAAATCTACTCGCTACAAGTTAAGTTTTACCTATGGTTTATCAAGCGGGTTGGGAACACCTGCTGAGTGCACACAGCATGCTTCCCTTAGCTCGAGGTTAGCACGAATTTCATTTCAGTGTTTAGTTTACGGAACTACAAGTTGTACGCTCACTGGATTTATAAATCAATCACGAAACGATCTGGTGTTTTTGAGCTTCTCAAAGGCCTCACATTTGTACGATGTGGCTTAAAGGTTGTCTCAGCGTTCACTGGGGTCGGTACTGAGTACTGTCATTTGTACGAGTGGCTTAAAGGTTGTCTCAGCGTTCACTGGGGTCGGTACTGAGTACTGTCAGCAGTCCAACTAGGTTGACCGAAATTGGGTGACGATCCACAAGCAGTATCGTCCCTTTGTAGAGCTTAGGTGAGGTCCCAAATTGAGTTAAAGGCCTGGTTAGCACTTAAACACCCCACGATAGCGTGTTACTGCAAAACTCATAATAATAAAAAACAATACTTATACGATGCCATCATTTTAATTGGCGATATTTCGAATCGGCTGACAGAACACTCCTTTTCACCCATGATACAACCACTTTTCACGTGCTCGGCACATGATAGCTGGTTTTTCGCGGTGCCAATATTGCTGAACAATCAGAAGAATTGATTTTGACTAAAAGGTCATCTCTATTCATGTGCTACACTATTAAATGGCATTTACGTAATCGCCACTCTATGGAAGATTTCGAACATGCGTGTTTTGGACAGTCGTTGAAAGATAAGAACAATGGGTTGTCAATCCTACTTTCGAACCGGCCTGTCCTGACAGCCTTACAAGGACACTTATGGTGATGAACAG
>NW_008752311.1:2544-10640 GCF_000715545.1 Opisthorchis viverrini
TATATATATATATATCATGTTTACTGAGAAAGTTATTCGACCCGATTCCAATTGTGTAGAATGATTCACCTATGACTTGGGGAAGGTATATAGGCAGAATCAACGGGTTTCTCAATCGAACAGGGAAAGGAACACTTTCTGGTTTGAGCCCAGTGCCTAATGACCGGCCAAATGGCCAAATCATTACCTGCACGTAATCTATCGCCGTCGGCAACCGGTCAGTATTCTGTGCTCACAGGTCACCAAGCTGAATTGACCTCAGAGCTTGATATCCTGTTATGCTGTTAGGATCCACACGTTCTCAAGTGTGGAGAAAGGAGGAAGGCCTTCGCCGCAGAGTTGTTTATTAGAAAATGCCAGCTGGACAGTTACTGACTATTGGACAGGGGAGCGAAACTCCCATATACATCTTTTTTTTTACAAAAACTAAATATACATATTCTCATTGAACGCGTCTTCCTGAACTTCCCTGAATATTTATTGACTGTTGCTCAAATGCAAGCAAATGCTATAAAGCGACTCCACAAATTCTGTGACAGATCTCACTTTTCAAGAGACGCGAAGCGGATTTATGAGGAAACATACTGCTCGCATGCCTCATCAGTAGTATCCACCGTTACCACGGTAGCTAAAAATTCAAGGCTTTCTTGATTCTCTGGAAAAAGAAGTGATTTGACCCCAGTTCATCTCGGAATTGACATGCACGCTGCTTCCATCCAAACATTTATGCTGCTTCCATCCACTGATCGATCACTGTACAATCAGGTGATTAACTTCTTTAAAGAATATGAATCCATCGTATCCTTGTCATTGTCAATACGGAATGGATGCATATACCAGATTACGTCTCCTAACTTTGTTGCTGAGACTGAGTTTGCTCGTGGGACGGTTGCACAAGAAAACGAACGGGACAAAAAGATGGTACTGGTAGGATGCTTCTCTTAGTCCATTGCTGGCTCATATATCCTGGGATAAACTTAAAAGAAATCAAATGAATTCTGTTTCTGGAAGTTTTCTAGCGATAGGCTGACAAAATAAATTCGGCCCTAGTGAGATTCCGATAGAATTGAAATAAGCTCAGTTAAAAATCATGTTCAATTTAGAGTTGAAATGACTAGAAGGAGAGCACAGAGACAACACACCGGGAATGTACAATGCATTTGTTTCCTTCAACCAAAAGTGGTATCTTATACCCTACAGAGCAAACAGAATTCGCACGAACGACTCGTTGAAAGCCGAAGTAAAATGAACATTCATCCAGGGCAGATACTCATCTGTTTTGTGTAGAAGAAACCTACGGTCGGTAAAAGTCGGCCTGGAACTGGTATCGGTTGAGAAGTTATTCTGTGGGCAAAATGATGTTGCGGAAACTCCGGACCGATATCGAAACGATTTATACAGTAGCTGCTGAGTATCAAACTA
This sequence comes from Opisthorchis viverrini, assembly GCF_000715545.1. Lineage (NCBI taxonomy): Eukaryota > Metazoa > Platyhelminthes > Trematoda > Opisthorchiida > Opisthorchiidae > Opisthorchis > Opisthorchis viverrini. The sequence continues at coordinate 3,967 of NW_008752311.1, forward strand.
AAGGACACTTTACCACGGTCTTTGCGGATACCTCGGTAGTATGGCATGAAAACCGTGTGATGTGACCCGTGAACACCGAGGTATTCGGGGTCAATTCTGTTGCCAAGCTTTTAATGGATTCTCGAAATAGTGTCGTTCTCACGGAGGCCGTTTCGGTGGAGTACGAAGTCTCGGCAAATCACGTTAAGCTTACGCTAACTCCGCTGTGCCAACCTGATTTGTGCAGGCAAAATATTCCAACGTACACTCAAACACAGTTTGCTAGCAAAAACCGCAAACCAGGATGTGCCTCGATTACGAACTGGCCAAAACTGACCTCTGTTCATCTGCCTTTCCCAAGTGATTGCCACAAAAATGACAGTCAAACAGAAAACTTGTATCTTTACCGTTTTCGATTGGCCTTCCCTTATAGATACTGTCATGATAGCCCAGTGTTTAGGGCGTAAACACACTGGCCGGGAGGTTTTCAGTTCGAATCCTTCCTATCTATCTCTCTGAGTAAACTGGCAATTAGCCCTCGTGCTCCTATCAGGTGGCGTCGCAGCTGGACACCTTGAGGGTGATACGGATGAATGATTACTTTGTCATACATATACATACATATATCATTACAAATTACCTGAGGTACACCCACATCAAAAGCGGTAATTGTTAGGTATCTCGTTATTTCATTTACCAATATTTAGAAGAAAAACTCGTGAGATGCGCACTTCCGATAATTCTAAACAAGGATGAAACAACTGTACAGCTATGCTCATCGGCTTTTCAGCACGAAACCTCCATCCTACATTGCCAAATCTCCCCACAACACCAGAAAGAAAACATTTTTTGTTTGGAAACCAGCATTTTTATTTTTGGCGAAATCACTAAGCAGACTACTTGTTAAATACGGCACACAAACTACTAGGACACCAAAGAACTACAGGTTTGTGTAACTGGAAATGTTGCTGGAAATGAGAAACACAAGCAATGTTGGCTTAGTGGATATCGATTTTCGAAATGTTCAATGGATCTATTGGCATCGAAACGAGAGTGATCAATTTTTTGAATAATGGATTGCCCCCGATATCCTCGACTCCCAATTCAAGTGACGTGCTATGTAGCATAGGTAACAGTTGATAAGTGATCAGGTGACTGTTGATCTGTTCGTGGAGCTTGGCAGTTAACTTACAAACGTTTCGTCACAATTCGAGGAGATATCTTCGGTGCGCTGATGCTGAACTGGGAAGGGACATCGGTGGACGCTGAACTGCGCGTGAAAATGATACTTCCCGGTTGCCCAGGCCGACGAAGGGGGTTTGGTTGAGGTACCCCACCTTGAGCCTTTGACTCAAAAGTCTGACCCACAAGGCAGTGGGAGAGTGTGGGCTTTTGTTCGGGGACCCTGACCCTAGCCTCTGACTTAAAAGTCTGACCCACGAGGCAGTGGGAGAATGTAGGGTTTTCTTTGGGGATCCTGCCCGGAGCTAACGACTCAACAGTCTGACCTGCTCGGCTGAAGGGGTTTGGCCTTACCAGAGGGCGGAGGGAATGAGGCATCACTGTCTCATTCCTGATGCGGCTACGCACAGCAGGTGCCTTTTGAGCAGCACCGGGCTCATTGGTTTTAAAAGTATTTCGACCGTATTGGATAATGCGCCGGCAGTCACGGTCAACCGTTGGGCAATAGGAGTGTGCGGTTTTTGGGGCCGACCTTTTCCAACCCGTCCTTCCTCGGGGGAAGGCAGCATCGCTGCTTCGATAAATATGGACATGCTGGTCGCCTGGGGGAAACAACTTACTACCTTCACACTCCAGTCGAAGAGGACAGTACGACTTTACCTCCAGACCGCCCCGTACCACGATTACTCGTAGTGCGGGGTCTCGCTGCTCTTGATCTGGCTGCTCCCCTTTGGCTTTCCTGGCATAGTTACACCTTGAGCAACGAAGTTCCAGCCAGTGTAGCCCGCGGGATCATTGCAGCACCCAAGCCCGACCACCACGTCAAGGTGGCAGCTTTAGGTCGGGTGAATATTGGAATGCAAAAGACTGACAGAAATTAGCTCACATGTTGAAAAGTGTTCTTTAGAGCTTCACCGTTAGGGGAGAGACTATTGTTAAAAGTAGCCTCCCTGAGGTCACATAAACCCAAACATGCTGTAAATCCGTTCCACGCTTTCTAGTCCTTGTGTTCCTAGCTTTTTATCAGTTCCAAATCGTTCGTTGGTGCTTACCTCAGTGTCTTGAGCTTCTGCGCATGCGTCTTCGTTCTCTTCTGGATCGTCTGCTGTGAGAGGCAAATGTGGATGAAATTCGTCAACCAGGTTCACAAAATCCGTTTTTGAAGACTATTGGTTCAACTAATGCGACACATTTTTCACGTAAGACTTTCGACAGAAAATATTTTGCATCGGCTGGACAAGTACGTAAATGAGAATATGCGTTGGGGTATTACGTGAGTACTGACTCATCAGTTCATTTTGTGAAAATAAAAAAAAACAATACTCACAACCAACGCGGCGCGCTATCCCGTTCGCTCGCGCCGAAGCACACATGCTGTTATGACAGAAGGAAGTTAGCTGAAGGTCGTTACGGTTCGCACATAATAGATGAGACTTAAACTTGAGTTGTCAAAATCAGCGGGCAACCTAGGGAATCGTGCAGTACCTGACCTACGCGACTTTTGTTTTGCATGGTTTTCTCCTTCTGATAAGTAACAGGTGAAGGTAGATGGTTGCATGTGCAACTGGTTGGCATGAGTGAATCACGGGTGCACAACGTAACGGATTGCAAAAGGCGAATCGATGACTTTGATGGATGGAAATCGGCAGTTTCGTGATATTCTTCGCCAGATACATTCATTTCCAAGCTGGTTTGATTTAAATGGGGGTGTTCCAACTGAATCCCAGCTAAGAATCTCGCGTTTATCACGTTTTTCCTCAATAGGATTTGCTACAGGAAGGCATATCATGTTTCAGGTAGGGTGGTGTGTGAAATATCTCATCACGTTATCTCGACCATTCACAAGGATGCTAAAAGCTGTTTTATCCTTCTTGGAGCTCATCAGATAGGCGCCGTCCCCGTCAAACGAATGTTTTACTAAACAGTTACAGACTATTGGACAGGAAATTGAAACCCCTATATGCACCATGTCTTAAAAAACTGAATATCTATTTTATTCTTGAACGCGTCTAGGTTGAACTTTCCTGGATATTCATTGAATATGCAGCAATTGTAAACGAATGCTGCAGAGCAGCTCCACAAATTCCGTAATAAGTCTCATCTTCCATCAGATCAGATTGGAGTTACTAGAAAACCACATGCTACTGACATATGTCATCAGTGGCATCCACCGTTACAACTAGTAGTATTAATAATGTATCTGTAAAAATTTCCCAGTCTCAAACTCACAGCGTCGTTGAAGTTGAATGCCATGCCAGCCGGACCTGAAAACAGATGAACAATATTAGTAATCGTAATTCAGCCGGGAGCGAGATTACCGGGCTATTTTTAACGAGGCCAAATGGCAGACTCTAAAATTAAGCGGAGGGGGGATTTCGTTTCAGGCCGAGGATATTGATTAGGTGTTCCTAATTAAAAGTTTCGTCGGAAAATAAAAAAAGGGGAAACCGAACTCACTGTATTCACCCATTATTCGAGATACTTTGTCTGGAACCCAAGAGAATTGGATTAATCCGAGTGATGGTATGACACAGAGCAAATGAAATCATGTCCGATTTAAGCTACAACTGACTGACCTAAGCGGTGCGTACTTTTTGACTTGTGTTGTATTGTACAATTCTTCCGGGAAGAGCTGTCGAGAAACCGTTCCCTCAACACAATTTCCAAGGAGCGTGGTTCCCCCCTGAGTGATTGCATAGAACTGGCACTGGTCTGCGGTCCCATTCATTCCTCTGCGGGACGAGGATATTGACTAATCCCCCCAGGTATTTTCGTGAGGCTCGTAAAACTAATTGCAACTTTGTGTCGTGTACATATCTCACGCTATGCGGAACAGAACTTTAGGGTTGACCTTCGTTTGTCAGAGTCTGGGTGGATTTGAAATTGGCAATGTTGTGAAATATAGCTAGCTTAGGTGCGCTGCTTGGTTGCTGGTGTGTTTGCCGAGATTGGCAGTCGGGTTGCAAACGTTTGATCACCAATCGAAGTGACATCGTCAGTGTGGGGTTGCGTGGGTGAATTCCTCCAATTATGCCTGTGCTTATATAGTTTCTAAACAACATCTGGTAGCTCTGAAGTGATCGATTGTTTCCGAGGTGGTCTTCTCGCAGTCTGATTGATCACCTGTCAATCAGAGTTACTCTGGCTCCCTTGTAGCTGGTTGGTTCGTTGGGCGCATTCAGTTCGACAATTCCGTGCCTCTGTTTTAATTGGATCGTTTCCTCTTGTTTTGTTTGTTAAATGATTGGTTGTTTCATTAACCTTCTATTTTTAGTAGTTTTCTTCATTTGATCCACTGGTACTTTGGTTGTCGTTAGGATATGAAATTATCACCTGAACACGAATCACAATCGATTGAGTGAGGAGGATTACCGAAGTGCATTTGATTCAAGGAATCCGCGAGGATGTGCCACTTTGATCACTGCACCACGAGGTGTTATATAAAGAAACAGGAAAATTCGGCTGATGTGTTCATTGCAGCACGACAGGTGATGAAGACAGGCCAAAATGTTCCTGATCCACACACCTCGTTCACCATAGTGTCACGTGATATGAACATGGTACAGCTAGCCTTCTCTGAAACAATAATGATTGAATGTGCACATACAAATTATGCAACTACCATGATGTTGTTTCCGGCGATTAGCGTACTTCGAGCATAGCCCATTGTTTGTTCTACGTCATCTTTCTTTCCTTGGTACGTCTCACTACCTCAAGGTGAGTAAACGGTACGGTTAGCGATTCAAATGACTGTTATTCATCAATTCTACGAGTGTCCACCAAGAATTACACAATCGTTCATTGCGATTAAAACATGGAGGAACTGATAGGTAACGTCTTGATACTGGATACTGGTGTTCACTGGTGTAACACCGCAACACCTAATTTGGCCTATAGCTTTCAAAAATCTTGTGTGTTTACCCGTCGATCCATTTCCTGAGGCATCGGCAGGTTGCGCAGGATACACAACGCGAAAAGGAAGTTTTTAAGCGAAGAATTCTGGTTTATCAGAGCTCAGATTGACAGACTAATACCTTACTAACAACAACCAGGCAGAAGGCCCCATGCAATTGAAGTAGACCGGTAGGCGAATTTCTGTCAATTTGATGAACAGCTGGCTGATGACGTGACAAGCATCACGCGGTCAATGATCAAGCAGAGCAAAGCTATAGATCACCCTTTGAAAGAATACGCAACAAGGAGTCTCGATTATTGACGAAACGTTCGAAGACAAGTCGATGAGGAGAACGTGACTTAGCCATCAGTCCTGGAATTTCACCAGTAGTTATCTAGTTGCACTGGTCAGATTCGAGGAAGCCGAAATGCTTCGTGAGCACTATTCAGATGAGTGAACTCATTTCTGTTCTGGGCGAATAGAGCTTTAGTTTGTGCCTGTGAGGGTTTTTTGACGACCAAACTGCGATTCCATTCCGTAATTAAGCAAACTATGCTGAAACTCCTGGAAGCATTGCACTGCAGCACGCATTTGACAACTCTGTGAGCGGATTCGAATTCGCGATCTCGCAGTTAGTAGCTGAACATTATGCTATTCGGTCAGTAGGATTCGTTCAAAAGTGCAATCCACTAACACCTAAGATACGGCTCCGTTCATCGTTCATTCACNAACATGCGTGTTTTGGACAGTCGTTGAAAGATAAGAACAATGGGTTGTCAATCCTACTTTCGAACCGGCCTGTCCTGACAGCCTTACAAGGACACTTATGGTGATGAACAGGCTATAATGCTGTAAACTTGCCTGGACTTCCACCGAAGCTAAAAACCACCCCCGGGTGAAATTGATTGCATCGATAGGATTTGTGTAGATATGAGGACTGCTCATTTCAGTCGGTTTCCGTGTTCGTCCTCCACTAATCTATCCAAAAGATAGAGGAATCTGCATTACTACTGTCATTTTCATGAGTAGTTGAGAATATAAGGCAAATTTTAGCATATTGCAGCGATTCGCATGTCCGCTTCAGCCCGGCTTCAGTTTGCCAAGCACGACATAAAACTCCAGGTATTTGGATGGTCTGTGAATCGAAGCTTACAATGTTTGTAATTCAGACAGAATAGGCTGTCTCTAACATCGGTACAGTCTCCTCAAAATTTTACATACTCGACGAAGGCGGGCTAGTTAGTCACAATTCTGTACGGGATGCTCATGGGAAGTAAACTTTCCAGTGCAGGCTGTCTCTTGCAGAAAGCAAGACCTTTATTAGGATGTATACCACCTCCTCATCAGTCGGACACAAATTTCAAACAGCTGCCCAAATTTGACAGTGGGTAAGCCTCCACTGGGTCCCAGTCTCTTCAATGAAATGTCCCTCAGTCCAATACGCAGCCAAATTGCTTCAGCTGCCCAGACAGTGGGTAAGCCTCCACTGGGTCCCAGTCTCTTCAATGAAATGTCCCTCAGTCCAATACGCAGCCAAATTGCTGCGTTGCGTTTTATATATATATATATATATATATATATATATATATATATATTTTTTTTTGAGAAATTTTTTTTC
>NW_008752311.1:12662-14287 GCF_000715545.1 Opisthorchis viverrini
AACAGAAAACTTGTATCTTTACCGTTTTCGATTGGCCTTCCCTTATAGATACTGTCATGATAGCCCAGTGTTTAGGGCGTAAACACACTGGCCGGTAGGTTTTCAGTTCGAATCCTTCCTATCTATCTCTCTGAGTAAACTGGCAATTAGCCCTCGTGCTCCTATCAGGTGGCGTCGCAGCTGGACACCTTGAGGGTGATACGGATGAATGATTACTTTGTCATACATATACATATACATACATATATCATTACAAATTACCTGAGGTACACCCACATCAAAAGCGGTAATTGTTAGGTATCTCGTTATTTCATTTACCAATATTTAGAAGAAAAACTCGTGAGATGCGCACTTCCGATAATTCTAAACAAGGATGAAACAACTGTACAGCTATGCTCATCGGCTTTTCAGCACGAAACCTCCATCCTACATTGCCAAATCTCCCCACAACACCAGAAAGAAAACATTTTTTGTTTGGAAACCAGCATTTTTATTTTTGGCGAAATCACTAAGCAGACTACTTGTTAAATACGGCACACAAACTACTAGGACACCAAAGAACTACAGGTTTGTGTAACTGGAAATGTTGCTGGAAATGAGAAACACAAGCAATGTTGGCTTAGTGGATATCGATTTTCGAAATATTCAATGGATCTATTGGCATCGAAACGACAGTGATCATTTTTTTGAATAATGGATTGCCCCCGATATCCTCGACTCCCAATTCAAGTGACATGCTATGTAGCATAGGTAACAGTTGATAAGTGATCAGGTGACTGTTGATCTGTTCGTGGAGCTTGGCAGTTGATTTACAAACGTTTCGTCACAATTCGAGGAGATATCTTCGGTGCGCTGATGCTGAACTGGGAAGGGACATCGGTGTTCGATGCACTGATGCTGAACTGGGAAGGGACATCGGTGGACGCTGAACTGAGCGGGCAAATGATACTTCCCGGTTGCCCAGGCCGACGAAGGGGGTTTGGTTGTGGTACCCCACCTTAAGTCTTTGACTCAAAAGTCTGACTCACAAGGCACCCTAGCCTCTAAAAGTCTGACCCACGAGGCAGTGGGAGAATGTAGGGTTTTCTTTGGGGATCCTGCCCGGAGCTAACGACTCAACAGTCCAGTCTGCTCGGCTGAAGGGGTTTGGCCTTACCAGAGGGCGGAGGGAATGAGGCATCACTGTCTCATTTCTGATGCGGCTACGCACAGCAGGTGCCTTTTGAGCAGCACCGGGCTCATTGGTTTTAAAAGTATTTCGACCGTATTGGATAATGCGCCGGCAGTCACGGTCAACCGTTGGGCAATAGGAGTGTGCGGTTTTTGGGGCCGACCTTTTCCAACCCGTCCTTCCTCGGGGGAAGGCAGCATCGCTGCTTCGATAAATATGGACATGCTGGTCGCCTGGGGGAAACAACTTACTACCTTCACACTCCAGTCGAAGAGGACAGTACGACTTTACCTCCAGACCGCCCCGTACCACGATTTCTCGTAGTGCGGGGTCTCGCTGCTCTTGATCTGGCTGCTCCCCTTTGGCTTTCCTGGCATAGTTACACCTTGAGGAACGAAGTTCCAGCCAGTGTAGCCCGCGGGATCATTGCAGCACTGAAGCCCGACCACCACGT
>NW_008752311.1:15040-20797 GCF_000715545.1 Opisthorchis viverrini
AAGGCGAATCGATGACTTTGATGGATGGAAATCGGCAGTTTCGTGATATTCTTCGCCAGATACATTCATTTCCAAGCTGGTTTGATTTAAATGGGGGTGTTCCAACTGAATCCCAGCTAAGAATCTCGCGTTTATCACGTTTTTCCTCAATAGGATTTGCTACAGGAAGGCATATCATGTTTCAGGTAGGGTGGTGTGTGAAATATCTCATCACGTTATCTCGACCATTCACAAGGATGCTAAAAGCTGTTTTATTCTTCTTGGAGCTCATCAGATAGGCGCCGTCCATGTCAAACGAATGTTTTACTAAACAGTTACAGACTATTGGACAGGAAATTGAAACCCCTATATGCACCATGTCTTAAAAAACTGAATATCTATTTTATTCTTGAACGCGTCTAGGTTGAACTTTCCTGGATATTCATTGAATATCCAGCAATTGTAAACGAATGCTGCAGAGCAGCTCCACAAATTCCGTAATAAGTCTCATCTTCCATCAGATCAGATTGGAGTTACTAGAAAACCACATGCTACTGACATATGTCATCAGTGGCATCCACCGTTACACCTAGTAGTATTAATAATGTATCTGTAAAAATTTCCCAGTCTCAAACTCACAGCGTCGTTGAAGTTGAATGCCATGCCAGCCGGACCTGAAAGCGGGTGAACAATATTAGTAATCGTAATTCAGCCGGGAGCGAGATTACCGGGCTATTTTTAACGAGGCCAAATGACAGACTCCAAAATTAAGCGGAGAATGGTCAGCCAAGAGGGGATTTCGTTTCAGGCCGAGGATATTGATTAGGTGTTCCTAATTAAAAGTTTCGTCGGAAAATAAAAAAAGGGGAAACCGAACTCACTGTATTCACCCATTATTCGAGATACTTTGTCTGGAACCCAAGAGAATTGGATTAATCCGAGTGATGGTATGACACAGAGCAAATGAAATCATGTCCGATTTAAGCTACAACTGATTGACCTAAGCGGTGCGTACTTTTTGACTTGTGTTGTATTGTACAATTCTTCCGGGAAGAGCTGTCGAGAAACCGTTCCCTCAACACAATTTCCAAGGAGCGTGGTTCCCCCCTGAGTGATTGCATAGAACTGGCACTGGTCTGCGGTCCCATTCATTCCTCTGCGGGACGAGGATGTTGACTAATCCCCCCAGGTATTTTCGTGAGGCTCGTAAAACTAATTGCAACTTTGTGTCGTGTACATATCTCACGCTATGCGGAACAGAACTTTAGGGTGTGACCTTCGTTTGTCAGAGTCTGGGTGGATTTGAAATTGGCAATGTTGTGAAATATAGCTAGCTTGGGTGCGCTGCGCTGCTTCTGGTGTGTTTGCCGAGATTGGCAGTCGGGTTGCAAACGTTTGATCACCAATCGAAGTGACATCGTCAGTGTGGGGTTGCGTTGCGGAATTCCTCCAATTATGCCTGTGCTTATATAGTTTCTAAACAACATCTGGTAGCTCTGAAGTGATCGATTGTTTCCGAGGTGGTCTTCTCGCAGTCTGATTGATCACCTGTCAATCAGAGTTACTCTGGCTCCCTTGTAGCTGGTTGGTTCGTTGGGCGCATTCAGTTCGACAATTCCGTGCCTCTGTTTTAATTGGATCGTTTCCTCTTGTTTTGTTTGTTAAATGATTGGTTGTTTCATTAACCTTCTATTTTTAGTAGTTTTCTTCATTTGATCCACTGGTACTTTGGTTGTCGTTAGGATATGAAATTATCACCTGAACACGAATCACAATCGATTGAGTGAGGAGGATTACCGAAGTGCATTTGATTCAAGGAATCCGCGAGGATGTGCCACTTTGATCACTGCACCACGAGGTGTTATATAAAGAAAGAGGAAAATTCGGCTGACGTGTTCATCGCAGCACGACAGGTGATGAGGACAGGCCAAAATGTTCCTGATCCACACACCTCGTTCACCATAGTGTCACGTGATATGAACATGGTACAGCTAGCCTTCTCTGAAACAATAATGATTGAATGTGCACATACAAATTATGCAACTACCATGAGGTTGTTTCCGGTGATTGGCGTACTTCGGGCATAACCCATTGTTTGTTCTACGTCATCTTTCTCTCCTTGGTGCGTCTCACTACCTCAAGGTGAGTAAACGGTACGGTTAGCGATTCAAATGACTGTTATTCATCAATTCTACGAGTGTCCACCAAGAATTACACAATCGTTCATTGCGATTAAAACATGGAGGAACTGATAGGTAACGTCTTGATACTGGATACTGGTGTTCACTGGTGTTACACCGCAACACCTAATTTGGCCTATAGCTTTCAAAAATCTTGTGTGTTTACCCGTCGATCCATTTCCTGAGGCATCGGCAGGTTGCGCAGGATACACAACGCGAAAAGGAAGTTTTTAAGCGAAGAATTCTGGTTTATCAGAGCTCAGATTGACAAACTAATACCTTACTAACAACAACCAGGCAAAAGGCCCCATGCAATTGAAGTAGACCGGTAGGTGAATTTCTGTCAATTTGATGAACAGCTGGCTGATGACGTGACAAGCATCACGCGGTCAATGATCAAGCAGAGCAAAGCTATAGATCACCCTTTGAAAGAATACGCAACAAGGAGTCTCGATTATTAACGAAACGTTCGAAGACAAGTCGATGAGGAGAACGTGACTTAGCCATCAGTCCTGGAATTTCACCAGTAGTTATCTAGTTGCACTGGTCAGATTCGAGGAAGCCGAAACGCTTCGTGAGCACTATTCAGATGAGTGAACTCATTTCTGTTCTGGGCGAATAGAGCTTTAGTTTGTGCCTGTGAGGGTTTTTTGACGACCAAACTGCGATTCCATTCCGTAATTAAGCAAACTATGCTGAAACTCCTGGAAGCATTGCACTGCAGCACGCATTTGACAACTCTGTGAGCGGATTCGAATTCGCGATCTCGCAGTTAGTAGCTGAACATTATGCTATTCGGTCAGTAGGATTCGTTCAAAAGTGCAATCCACTAACACCTAAGATACGGCTCCGTTCATCGTTCATTCACACACTTCACCTCACGTGACCCGTCGTTGACAGGCTACACATGCAAAGGCTTCCACAGGGCACAAGCATTGACTATCGTAAAAACGATGGTACAACATTGGTGTGCATCTCGTCAACTGCTAGACCTCTCATTCTGGAGTGGTGACAAGTGAAATTGGTGTTTTTATATGGCTATACGTAACTCTCAGGCACTAAGGGAATCGTTCAACAGGTAAACCTTCTATAAAACGTCCTGATTCATGCATGCCTTGAAAGAACATCCTAACTGGTTCGACCTCCACATGAAGGATCACTTAATTAACAAGTCATGTGACTAATCAGCGAGTGCCCTCTTGAATTTTCTCCCATCATCGTCATTGGGGTTGGGGGGACTCGTCTGACTATGTGGAGAGTGGAAGAGAGGTTTACTGAACCTGGAAACGTGCTTTTCTGAGTGGATATCATTTTTTTTGGGGGGGGGGGAGGGGAAGACTAAGCACAATTATGGTATCATTCGGGCAACCAAAAACTCACGTTTGAGTTTGCAGAACACATCTTCATCCAATTCTAAAGGGGGGGGGGGGTGGAAAAATAACGCTAAGCGGAGTTTGGCAAAAAATATGAAACATATGCTACTAAATGCTGAAGGTTACAAGATTTATTGCATTACTCCGAAACGAGACGCAAATCGGGAGACGTGAATATCATTCAGTGTATGTGAGCTAATTTCTGTCAGTCCTTTGCATTCGAATATTCGTAAGGGCATGGTCATTTTACGCGTGCAATTCGCCTACAGCAAACTTCCGAGAATGGATAAATCCGAACAGGGATCAGCTCTCCTGACCACCAGTTTACCCGTACAAATTTTCAAGCAGTCACTGTCTTTCCAAAGTACTGAGTCCATCGTCCACCGTGTGCTCATAAGATACTTCAAGTAGGTCTACCTCAGTTGGCTCTTTCAGTGATTTGTTCACTGTCAGCCCATACAAGTGAATATAATTCGGGAAAACACCTCTCTATTTGCCATTAATCTGCCTTCTCAGTTTTTTGGTCAGGTAGCCATTTATTTGCATTGGCTTGCATTGTCTTGTATGCAAGTTAACTGCGAAGCACGGAAAACAGATCAACAGCTGCCTGTTCAACAACCAATAAACTCACCTGAGTTACTAATATTTCAACCCATTACCGATATGCCTTCTTGATAATTTGGCAACGCAGTGTCCCGGTGGTTGGAGGACGCTTCTCCCCGCGCCTTGCTCCCGAATGTGTCCACGTGACGAAGAGACTCAACTCATCAGATCACCGTACTCTGACGAAAAACGAAATCTGCCATCATTCCACCATGCGGAATAAGCAGACTTATGTTGTTGGTTCTCCAAAGGGAGGTAGGGGAGCAAAGTTGAAACCCTCCAGTGACCTCCATGTTTTGGTCCAGTATGCGTGGATCCGTTTACTGGCACTCTCTTGATGAGTCCTTACCGCAACTGGCACTAGGTAAAAGGGTTTATTAGTCTTGACCTGTTGGGTGACTGTAGCTCAGAAACTGTGGAAGAGGGTGCCCTCCTATGAGGGGCCAAAAATTCAGACATTGTTGTGGTCGTTACTAGCGGTCAGATGTAAAGGGTTTATCTTGACCTGTTGGGTGACTGTAGCTCAGAAACTGTGGAAGAGGGTGCCCTCCTATGAGGGGCCAAAAATTCAGACATTGTTTGTTGCGTTACTAGCGGTCAGATGTAAGTAGTAACGTGTGGTGCTCCGAGGGTTCATTCGAAAAGTTGTCCTTGTTTGGAGACGGGCAAAAGAGCACGACTTCCAAACTATTCCTTTGTAGTATTAACTCTGGACTGCCAATGTGAACTTCGATCAGGCCGGTATAAACACTGCCGCTTTTGTCTGCGTTTTTCATGCTCTATTGCCCACCGAGGATGATGGGATTCTGGATGCCAACAACCACTGCACGAGATCATCAGAACACAGTGCGATCCCGGAACTTCTGTCCTCGGTGCAATTCAGCCATCTTCTTTCAAGCCTTTTGTATCCGGAGACTTCAAGACGGGCCCTCCAAAGGCCGCATTATCAGAAACGGAGCGTACTTGCATACAGGGAAACCTGGTGGATTCATAGGCCCATAGAAGAACGTCCGTTGTTCCAGTGGATTGGTGTAACAGGTCCTTGGGAGAACTCTCATCATTGCTTACTTATCTTCAACAAGGGTCACGCAGTTAATGTGATAAACTTGAAGATGCCCCCTTTTGTAGCAAAGCTGAAAACATGGCTGCCTTTCAGCAGCACGGAAACCCTGACCGTCGATCAAAATGTGACTTTCGACTGTATAGAGACTGCAAAGGCCACGAACGTACATTTCTTTAGGTGCTAGAGCATTGCCGCAAGTATGGGAGTCTTACAGGCGTGATGTTCCTTGGTTTAACACACTCAGTCGATTCTAGTGATCCATCAGATTTTCGCCTGCGCTTGGTCCACGTAACATACTGTAGATATCCGCAAACATGATCCTTTTGAAGCAACACCATTCAACGAAAAGTGTACAGCAAAGCCTCATGGATCGATTTGCTTCCCTCATTGGGTTTGCGTAGAGACGCTCGGGATCGATAGTCTGGATCGGCGGAATCCTTTCACTTGCTGACCAGACGCTCATGGCCAAGCTTGTATCCAGGATGTCGTCAGAGGCGCACTGCCGATGATTCCCGATAGGGTCGGAAAAAGTTGTTTGATGCTTCGTGGCGGAGAGTGA
>NW_008752311.1:21453-24381 GCF_000715545.1 Opisthorchis viverrini
CCATGGTGACCAAGCTTGTATAGGATACTCCATGGTTGGTGGGATGTGGGCATTGATTCCTCGGGGCAGTGCCAGTCGAGTGAAACGAACAAGAATCCGTTTTAGGAGCGACAGGTCTTGTGAGGTCCTCTTGTAGACGGCTGTGCATTGCAAGGAGGTTTTTTAAACAGCTACTCACCCACACGCCAGATCTTTTTCTTCACTAGTGCAAGAAAGTGGTTGCGGACCCAACGTATAGTTGTATGCAAAGGGATTCCCTACACGGAGCATTTTAAATTTTTGGAGGTTAAACGGTGACCAATCATAAAGTGTATCGAGATCTTTTTGTAATAAATCCAAATAATAATAAATCTAAATAAACCTCGGGATGTACCAGAGGTGAGTTGGCCCAGTTTCTGTTGTTCTCCCGTAAAGTTTTCAAACAGGTGTTTACCGGTGGATCAGACCCGAAACCTATCTAGTATTTCAACGCCTCCAACTGATTGCATGAGGAGAGTGATGTTCTTCAACTTACTCTCATAGTATCTAACAATCCGTTTTATTACGAGTTCCTGGAAAAATGCCGCAAAAAAAAAAAAAACGACCCGAAACCTAGTATTTCAACGCCTCCAACTGATTGCATGAGGAGAGTGATGTTCTTCAACTTACTCTCATAGTATCTAACAATCCGTCCGTTTACGAGTTCTGGAAAAATGCCGCAAAAAAAAATAAAAATCGTCAATCAATCAATCATTGAAAGGCATAAACAAGAGCATACTGGACACCTTTTCCTGGTTTATCTTTGAAGCCTAGAAAGAAGCGTTCGAGCCTTGCGGTTGAGAACCAAAGACATGACGCACTGTATGAACGTAGTCGGAATATCTCGAGCCAATACTCGAGATTTACGAACCAAGATCACATTTCGTACGTAATGAGTTTGCGTTCTGTTCTGTCGACGTCTCTTCGAGTGATTCGCACTACCATCTGACAGTCCTGAGGCGAAATCAGATGTTGTGATATTCACTGGAGCATAAAGTGAAGTGATATGGAGATAGATGTGTGTAAAAGGTCATCTACACAAAATGGGAAAGGACGAGTAATTCACAAGTCACGTGAACCTTCCGTTGAGAATTTTACAATCAACGAGCCGGTCAGTACATCACTACGTGATGCGAAAATTCGTGGTTGGAGGATGCACGTGACTACCTAGCCTACCATGCCAACACACCCTGCCGCCTCACTTTGCAACGACGCACGCAGCTCGACCGAGTATGGCGAGTTTTCAAGCTAACCTGCGAACCTCGGTGGACAAACCAACGACCAAAACGAAGAACGGTTGTGTGCTATCTTCAAGTCAGCTAATTAGACCGAGTTGAATTCAAAATTGACCGCAGATGACCACGCATGAGGATACAGAGTTGCACATGCGTCACAAACAGTTCAGAATGTGAGTCCACGCAGTACTTTTGATTCAGTTTGGAAAGTTTTTGTAGAGATCGCAAGTGGGATACAGCCTGAGTGCAAAGTTACTGAAGTTATTTGAATATCGCAATTATAGTTACACGGCGCTGATAATAGGCTGTTTGTAACCTCATAAGGAACCGGTCTGATAAGTGATCATTCGAGCTTTTCTCTGGAATGACTCACCAATGACTTCTTCCGCCGTGACCCCATTGGTTGATAGCTCGTCTGGAAGGAGATGATTGTGAACATGACGGTGATTACGTTGTTGATCCGAAATGATGAAGGAATAACCGTAACTAGTTCATATATCAGCAAATACAGTCATCTTCACACCAGTTTGGTTTCGACGTGAGACTCGCCTGAATCCCAGCCGAATCTCCCGTTTGTGATGTTCTTCGTGGAGGCAAAAACCAAATTGGTGTGCAACTTAGTGTAGCTGTCGAATTTTTCTGCAAGCTGGGTTCATGCAGAACATAAGGTTGACTGGGCCGTCCCTACCGGATGAACTCCAACAAGTGCAAGACCAGTCGTGAGCTGTTCAAGAGTTTTGAGCAACCCCATGAGTAGTACCTTTCGTCTATACGTGTTCAGATGTTGCCTCTGAGTGCATCAGGCTTAGCAACAACCAGTAATCCATATAATGCTTCCGGCTCCATGGTTATCAGGACCGATGCAATATTACTTAGACAGGAGTGCAGCTCACTAGCTTATTTGCATTCCATTCCTCGGACTGCTGAATTGATTTCCAACTTTTGTGTTAAGTGAAAAATTGCGTGAATGATCGTATCAGTTAGCTTGGAGTGTTGTCCTCTCATATGGGCTTGAATGTGCTAACTTAGATTCGCACGGCAACACTAGTCCCGCGGTTTACACCCTATTGTTTCGAAAACAGTTTGTTTAACGAGGAAGGGTGAACATTTTTGAGTAAACTATCTTCACCAGATAGATTGGGCTCGCAGCTTTCTTAAATTCCCTTGCAATCATCAGTGAATAGCCTCTCCTTGGAAAACTACTGGGATCCGTCGATTATTCTGCATAAAATGTGCTCTTGTACCAACGAGTAACACGTTCTCAAAATGTGACTACTCCATGGTTTCTGACGAATTTGTGGGAACCGAAGAAGTTGAAAAACTTACTGTATACTTCACTCCTGGGAACATTAGCTGCAACTAAATACAAGATCGATAAATGCTCTTTTGCGGAATCTAGTTGTGTTCAGAGGGATAAAACTGACGTTTGAAGCTCAAGCCACACCAATTTACCATGAGAAAGGAGTGTCTACCATGCCAAAATCGGGTCGTTACGGCTACGCATTAAAGTGTTATCATTTTGCTTGTACGAAAGATGCGACTGGGTCTTAGAACATTGAGCCATAAGCTGTCCTTTTCGTTATTGGGCCCTACAGAGATTTGACAGAAAACTGCAATCTCGGGCAGTAAGACTGTTTCTGACCTCGAGATATTAGCAAAAGGGAAACGATCAATA
>NW_008752311.1:24498-27308 GCF_000715545.1 Opisthorchis viverrini
GAGCAGCACGACCGATCGATTGAAGTCGATAAAAGGTCGATAAAAGCTGTCTCGGAGTTGGAATTCTCCTCATTCATTTGAAGCTCATGTTACATGAATTTAACACAGAAAAGAGTTTTCATCGTGCAAAAAGCGGATCGATACAGCTACGCAGTAATGAATACTCAATTCGCTGGGTCCTAAAACCTGTGGCCGTTTGACTTCGCTGTTCTAGGGCGCACAAATTTGTTTCGTTTCAAGTGGAAAATCCAGTTTTCCACAGGATTCCTTGGAAGGACCACCCTGTTGCCATGGATGTTTCTGAGAAGATGTGAGTTCGCTCATGCCGAAGAAATGGAGCTCATCGGTATTATTCACTATTTGGGATGAGTACAATTCGATTCGTTTAACCTTCCGTGGTGAATACAACTGGGTCGATGTAAGAAACACATTCCAACCGCTTGTATGGTGCTTGTTCAAAGTGTTTATGCCTGAGAGGTAAGTCCTGTCCTGTCCCGCCATTAAGAATGCAGTCCGGTATAGAATATTCCTGTTGCAAACTTAACGAAATTGCGAAAGTCACTTTCGGAATATATTTCCTGGTCATATACGTTTCTTGATACATCGTAAAAAATAATTGGAGTGGTGCATTACTGGAGGTTAGTAGACTTACCGGGTGGGATTATTGTTTTAGTTCCGAAATTCTTCCTGGGTGTCACTGGAGGGAGACGNGAAGTGACACCCGCGCAGAAGCCACGGACGAATTCCTTGCGTACTTCCGGGGGTGTTCCAGGAGGGGCTCCTTAGCCGAATGACAGGGTACTCAGTTGGACCAAGTTTCACTCGCTTGTATTAAGGCCACTGGATCTCGTCTTCGGGTACATTAGAACCTCGTGGAGTTTCTTGGTTGACTTTGCCGTCACAAACATCCTCGTTCCAAGTACGAATTACTATCTGCCAGAATTTATCTACAAAATAGTTTTGTTGTTTCTTGGTTGGCTAGTTCGCTAGTCAACTTCAATCTCCGGCGTAGCAACCACGAGTAGTCGTGATTTCGTTGATCAGCAGCATTTAAGGAACTTTTCAACCCACAAAAACTTACTGAGCATTTCTATGTCATACTACATCTTGCAAACATGTGGGATGTACTTGTACTAACGAGCCACATGTTCCGAAAATGTGGCTAATCCATGGTTTCTGACAAATTCATCGGCACCAAAGAAGTTGAAAAACTCACCAAATATTGCGCTCTGGTAAACACCATCTGCGAATAAATGAATGATCGATAAATGCTTGTTCACAGAATGTAGCTGTATTCACGAGGTTGAAACTGAAGTTCCCGCGGTACTTTTAAGTTCCGTTCAGGGCACAAAGTATTATTCTGTCTACTGTGATGAGTGTATTTGTATATAAAAANTCAGACATTGTTGTGGTCGTTACTAGCGGTCAGATGTAAGTAGTAACGTGTGGTGCTCCGAGGGTTCATTCGAAAAGTTGTCCTTGTTTGGAGACGGGCAAAAGAGCACGACTTCCAAACTATTCCTTTGTAGTATTAACTCTGGACTGCCAATGTGAACTTCGATCAGGCCGGTATAAACACTGCCGCTTTTGTCTGCGTTTTTCATGCTCTATTGCCCACCGAGGATGATGGGATTCTGGATGCCAACAACCACTGCACGAGATCATCAGAACACAGTGCGATCCCGGAACTTCTGTCCTCGGTGCAATTCAGCCATCTTCTTTCAAGCCTTTTGTATCCGGAGACTTCAAGACGGGCCCTCCAAAGGCCGCATTATCAGAAACAGTGTCAAACGGAGCGTACTTGCATACAGGGAAACCTGGTGGATTCATAGGCCCATAGAAGAACGTCCGTTGTTCCAGTGGATTGGTGTAACAGGTCCTTGGGAGAACTCTCATCATTGCTTACTTATCTTCAACAAGGGTCACGCAGTTAATGTGATAAACTTGAAGATGCCCCCTTTTGTAGCAAAGCTGAAAACATGGCTGCCTTTCAGCAGCACGGAAACCCTGACCGTCGATCAAAATGTGACTTTCGACTGTATAGAGACTGCAAAGGCCACGAACGTACATTTCTTTAGGTGCTAGAGCATTGCCGCAAGTACAGGAGTCTTACAGGCGTGATGTTCCTTGGTTTAACACACTCAGTCGATTCTAGTGATCCATCAGATTTTCGCCTGCGCTTGGTCCACGTAACATACTGTAGATATCCGCAAACATGATCCTTTTGAAGCAACACCATTCAACGAAAAGTGTACAGCAAAGCCTCATGGATCGATTTGCTTCCCTCATTGGGTTTGCGTAGAGACGCTCGGGATCGATAGTCTGGATCGGCGGAATCCTTTCACTTGCTGACCAGACGCTCATGGCCAAGCTTGTATCCAGGATGTCGTCAGAGGCGCACTGCCGATGATTCCCGATAGGGTCGGGAAAAGTTGTTTGATGCTTCGTGGCGGAGAGTGACTTCATCCACAGTACAAAATCTTCACTAAAAATCTTCAAATATCCACATATTAGCAACAACCTTGGGAATAGGTCAGCAAAATCCAGGTCCCAAAGTGATTTTGCTCGGTCTCCCAAGGAACAGACACACACGCAAGTCATGAGGATGCCAAGTCAAACTGTTGCTCTATAACTCAGCTGGTAATCTAATTCAATCCAAGGTAATTCAAGGTAATTCAAGGTTTAATGGTCTAAAAAGCAGTTAACTCTACAACGACCATAGGGTGAACGTATATATACAAAGGGACGGAAAAATATACGTAATGTTTGCTGAGTATTACATGGAGTTAAACAGTTCCAGGTTCGGTTTG
>NW_008752311.1:33711-34832 GCF_000715545.1 Opisthorchis viverrini
ATTTACAAGGTAGAAATATCATGTTGAGGTATAACCATGTGTTTGTTTTCATTCTGGTGCCTTGGGTGTGTTTCTGTTGTGTCTTGCCGATGCTCCGTCTGAATAAACAGCGTTTTGTCCGACCAGAATGAGCCATCAGGTGTTGTTAACGATGCACCCGTTCATTTATCAAGAACCTCATGAAGTCCCCGAAACAATTACGTTTACAAAGTAATCGCTGCCTTTGAGGATAGAACCGGTTTTCAACGGAGTGTCCTGCACGTCGGCCTTCTTACCTTTCAGTTTGGACGATATTCAAGCATTATGAGTAGAAACCTTTGGGCAACCCACTAAGACTGCTGCAGATTCGGGAACTGATCAGCTCTAGTTGAAACGTGAGACGACCTGTATGCTGCACACGTGGCTTAAAATCCTATGAACAAAATATTTGAGTGATAATCGAAAAGACTGTCGTGGAAAAGTATAGTGGAGTCTCAAGTGCGTGGAGGTAATTGGATGATCTCTACATCAAAGGACTGTCCCACACTTCAGATTGACTGCTGAATAAAGGGCTGGACTAAATCGTTGATTTGTCTATCGGTTCAACCACCCCCTAACCCTTGAACGAACCTACGGATAATCTACCTACTCTGACAGATACATGCAGCGTTTGTCTAACAGTCCTTGGCCAGAAATTACAGGAGCCTCTCCAATGGTGCCGTCAACTTGATGGCATTTCCAAAGGCCCGCCAGGGGCCTACGTTGCTGGATAGCTGCGTGAATATTAACCGTTTACCGCTGAGAGATGGTCGACGTCTTCTTTTTTTAAAGATAAGTCCAAAACAGAACTCATGTCAGCATGAACTGGGTCCTTTTGATGTTAGTTGCGCCATGCGGCATTCTATACGCTGTTTTTCGGCCTTTTGGATTAACGATCATACAGAAACATGCGGAAAATGAGGCTCGTCAATCGATCCTTGTTCCTGTTTCTAGTGCGCGTTTTCGGAAGAACACAAAACTCATGTCAAAAAATAGACCATTAGAATGACTAGTTTGTAACTACCAGGTCATTGGGCTGAAC
The DNA here is from genome assembly GCF_000715545.1 of Opisthorchis viverrini. Classification (NCBI taxonomy): domain Eukaryota; kingdom Metazoa; phylum Platyhelminthes; class Trematoda; order Opisthorchiida; family Opisthorchiidae; genus Opisthorchis; species Opisthorchis viverrini. The sequence continues at coordinate 34,772 of NW_008752311.1, forward strand.
GTATGGGGACAAAGAAACCCATCCAATATTGAGACTAATGCAAATCACAAAACATCTTTTA
>NW_008752311.1:41641-61707 GCF_000715545.1 Opisthorchis viverrini
CCAAACCAAACAAGATATAGAAACATGGTGTGACGGGGCTTTTGGACTAGCCTAGATCAGCGTCCAACTAGGAGGACTTTCAATGCTGATTCGAATTAGCTTGCCTCATGACGTATTCCTGAAGCGAAAACCATACTTTTAATGACGTCTTGGCTGACTGGTGTCTTCCAGTGTTGTCTCACAGAAGCCATGAGTTCCTCCTTTCAAGCCTTGCTTTCTTCCAACTTCTTCTTGTCAGCGATTCAGGTTGGCCAGTTCATTGTCTTTATATGAATTAGACACCTCTTATTCATTAACGCAGTGATATGAACCTCTGTCTCCTTGTAACAACAAGTGCATTGATAACAAGATGACTGATGACCTTATATAGAGAAAACTTGTAATTTCATCGTCAAGCCGTCTCCGTCTAGCCGCTACACACCAACTTCTCGCCTCTTGTGACGTTGTCTTTGGCCTAATCATGCCGGTTGATGAGTCACCTGGCGATAGTCAACACTAGCAAGGAGCCTCATGCACGTCGCTTCACCACACAACGTCCGTTTGCCAGTTTTGACCACAAGTAGGCAAAGGGAAAGATATTTCACTTTCATGGCGCGGAAGGCCACCGAATGGTCTTTGTCTGGTCGTGATCNGATGCTTCGCTGGCGTAATACAACCATTCCCCTATTCGTTATTTGAGGAACGCGCTGCGCGGCAGCCAAAGGGGCTTCACTCACATCTATATTGGGCGATGACAGACGACAAAAATGGGACGAAACAAATATGTGAAAACTAATCACTCACAAACTTCCAAGGCGACCGCTGGACTAACCACCTGTAAACCTATAAAAAGACGAGAGACCTTGTTTCATTATTCGTTTAATTAAACCTAATGAAGTAAATTGATGTTTTTTTTTGAGGAGTTTGGTGATCGTCTTAAGTTACAGGTATCGCCCTGGATGTCCCGTGAAGGTCTTTCATTAGCAATCAATCACTGGGATCTTTGTGAGGATGGGTCATTTTCAAGATGTGCCAGATCGTCTCCTTTCCATGCTGTTTTTTCCGTGATGGTCTTAATCAAGAAAGCTATTGAAAGAAACACACTTGGATTTGGTCACATTTGATGCATTTCTATCGCTCCTGTTGCTTCACCGTTTCGGTGTAGTTCGGTGGGTATTTCGTCCTTCATTAAAGTCTGTCTTTTTTAAAAAGTCCATAAGCCTTGTAAGGCTGCGTTATTTCTGCTAGTGGTCACCACCACTGTACACTTCACTCGGATTCATGGGGACTCGAACCAGTGCCTTCTTGGTTAGTAAGGTCTACAAACAATGACTAATTTCCGGTTGGACAGGATATAGCATAACTATCCTGCATCTTCGCAGCGCGCGTCATACGGTCTGGTGTGACCTTAAATGACGACATCTTGCACGAACTATGTGATTTTTCTCCGTGTTGAGTATACTACTAATACATTATGGAGCATGGTCCCTAACTCGAACCTGGATATAAATAAATGGCCAGAAATATGGAGTAGCAAGCCATGCAGTTATGCAAACACTTACGCATCAGTTCCTGAAGCATCAGGCGTAGAGCACCTGCGTGACACACACACACACACAGAAGCGGGTAAAATTGTAATCGAACAGATTTATGGCACACTAATGAACTCAAGTCAAGAGAAAAATCATGTTATCATTTTTTGTTTTCAGGAACCGGCTTCATTTTCCTCAACCAGAGCCAATATCGTTCTCAATTGACGCCAAGTCAAACTCCCTATCCTATTTCTTGAGGTCTGTTGGCAGTGTCGATGTGAGCTGCTGTTCGGTCGATCACTTCTGTGCACAGCGCTCTGACTCGACGGAACATCGGCGAGACAATACTGGCGTACACGGCCTTTTGGTGTGCTGGTGAGTAGTTTAAGAAGGTCCCTATGTCTGTTGGTTTCTGTTGAATAGTAGTTTCCAAGTCGCCACCATTCTTATGTGTGATACAGTCCAGGAAAGGTAATTCGCCAGAGGTGGACTCTATGTTAATGCTAAACTTGACGTGTGGATTCAAACTACTGAGGCAGTCGTGGAAGTTGTTCACGTTATCTCGTTTGACTACAACAAAAGTATCATCACCACAGCGCCAAAAAACTTTCAGTGGGCAATGATATCTGGTCAAGGCCATTTGTTTGAATTCCTCCATATAAATGTTAGTTAGCACTATGAAAATTGGAGATCCCATTGCTAGACCTTGTTCTTATGAGTAAACGGTGTGTCATCTAGTAACCATCCCGTCAGTAAACCAAACTGATTTGCAAACGAGATTAGTTATCAGAATCGGTCCTATTTGGGTTGAAGTAGAACACAACTTTGACGGGAAGTCTTGGACTGCCCCTACCGAATGAGCCCGACGAGGAAGGGCGAAACCGGTCGTGGGCTATCGAAGAGATTTCAACCTCCTTGTGACTAGCTTACGTTATGACAATAGACTGCCATACCAGGAATACCATACAAGATGAAATGTCAGATGGTCTGTGTGCGGCACACCTTGCTGAAGAATGTGAGAAACGAGTGATTTTTTGGGTTTGCCGGGAACAACAATAAAATTTGCAAATGTCTGCATGACAACAGCAGTTCATTTTGTTTCCACTACCTGAAATATCGGTTGCAATTTGCTGAGGCGATTGATATCGGTGCTGGCGTCGAGTTCGTCTAGACATTTGTCTCACGTTCTTTCAAGAACGTTAGAACAAATGTCCTGAAAGGTTTTGTACGGGGTCACTTCATTCGTACATTCGTCTGCAAAACAATTACATCCCATGAAACAACAATATTTTAACAGATGTCGTTTGTTTAGACAAAACTATATTCCATTAGCTGTCCAAGGAATCTGAATATTTCTCTACTCACAAATAGCTTCTCCCAAGGTGGGTTTGTGGTCCGTTGGCTCTGAAATGAGACATATTTTAGGATGGATGAATTAGGCGATCAAAGTTGGCATCTACCCAGAAAGTTCAGTAAAGCAAACTGCAATACAGGTCAAGCGAAGTCAAGTCGATACAGATCAGCTTGAACAACAGGCGCAAATGCACTTTCACCCTCTTCTTTTTCTACTTTTCATACGAAAAGATTGAGGAAACTGGGAAAAAAGCAAGCTGATGGATCCGTATGACTCACCTTGGCTTTGGTAATTCGGCAGAACTGAGAAAGCAGAATAAACAAATGACGACCAAAGTTTGGGAAATTTAGAAATATTTTATTTGTTTCACAGTCAAATTTGATCGGTAGTATCTGTGCGCTAAATAGGGGATCTATAATTTGGGCAGCTGATTTCAGCTAGTCTGTCCTCGCCCCTGCATTGTTTCAGTTCAGGTGAAGAGCAAGGTAAAATCTATTTTACCCAGTTTCCGGAAAAGCGTTGCGCGTTTTCTGATTTGTCCGTTGAGACAGGCCCCCGGAAACCTGTTATCGGTGAAACGGTTATTCAACCTAATGATTCTCCGGAATTCAGCAAAACAAATATCCAGACTGTTGGGAAAAATGTTTCTCTTGGAAATCTACATGGTCATCTGCTCCTCCATTCGACCCGGAACAACGGTCTGCTGGGGGAGCGTGGACTGTAAAAAAGAAATCCCTCTCAGCCTCTGGAATGTAAGATTTCGCCTTGTTGCTCTGGTGCCACGAAACATCCGGTAAAGAAATTCTGCTCTGCTTGAGGATGTCGTTGGATCCCCCAGTCACTATCTGTTTATTTGCGTCTGTACGGAAATGGAAGACTAGTTCGGACAGCCAACATGATCTGATAATCGTGCGTACTCTATACGAAGGATACTTGCACAAGATGGGGTAGCAATACAGACGTGCCTGTCTGACTACTTCCGACGCAGGGAACTATGGTGCAAATGGATCAAGGTATCATCGATAATCCAGTCGCAGTCTATCACATGTTGAAGCAGATTCTTATGCACACACGGTTCACCATTCTGGTGGCCCTTGAGTTCAAGGGCGCGATCGATTATGGTATTCGAGCAGTTCTTCCAGCCATAACTGCTCAACATGGGATATCTTGCCACTCTACGAAAGCACACCGAGTTGATTAGAAAACGAAAGTTTGCCGTGCACCAGTTACTTTAATCGCACCTGCAAATCTGCAATAGATCGGTCTTTTGCTGCGTATATCGAATTGTCGCCTATTGTTGTTTTCCATGCTCCCTTCAAAATGGCACAGAAATTCAGAGCTTCCCTCCATCCGAAACAAACTACGACAAGTTTGTTCTGGGGTCCAGTAACTAGTTTTGGACCCTTGTGTCCCTTTCTGTACGCAACTGGAAACAATGCAGGTTGTGGCATTCTACCGATTCCGGAGACTGTCGTGCAATTGATTTCCGTTCAAACTCGGTGAGTTAGTGTTCGGAGTTGTTAGGACAGGCAGGCACCAAATGCGTCCCCTATGTGATCAATACATTGAATAACTGATATGCGCCTGTTTGGCAGAGAAGCACCATTGGTCCGCGATAGTAACTACAACGATGACACCGATTAAGTTGACGGGGACAGTTTCACTGACGACTTCTTTCAATCCTCGAACGTCATTCCGCACAATCTTTAACACAGTCAGCCCTGTCCCGATTAACTCTCTCCAATCAATTATTGGTCATGCAATCCCGAAATGAGTGGTGTTCAGCCAAAGAGCTTTGTGAGATGGTCGAGTTGCAATCGTGCGAAAAATGGGTATAGATTCAAGTAACCTATCCAAACCAAACAAGATATAGAAACATGGTGTGACAGGGCGTTTGGACTAGCCTAGATCAGCGTCCAACTAGGAGGACTTTCAATGCTGATTCGAATTAGCTTGCCTCATGACGTATTCCTGAAGCGAAAACCATACTTTTAATGACGTCTTGGCTGACTGGTGTCTTCCAGTGTTGTCTCACAGAAGCCATGAGTTCCTCCTTTCAAGCCTTGCTTTCTTCCAACTTCTTCTTGTCAGCGATTCAGGTTGGCCAGTTCATTGTCTTCATATGAATTAGACACCTCTTATTCATTAACGCAGTGATATGAACCTCTGTCTCCTTGTAACAACAAGTGCATTGATAACAAGATGACTGATGACCTTATATAGAGAAAACTTGTAATTTCATCGTCAAGCCGTCTCCGTCTAGCCGCTACACACCAACTTCTCGCCTCTTGTGACGTTGTCTTTGGCCTAATCATGCCGGTTGATGAGTCACCTGGCGATAGTCAACACTAGCAAGGAGCCTCATGCACGTCGCTTCACCACACAACGTCCGTTTGCCAGTTTTTTACCACAAGTAGGCAAAGGGAAAGATATTTCACTTTCATGGCGCGGAAGGCCACCGAATGGTCTTTGTCTGGTCGTGATCTGGCTGCCCAAATCAGCGTCCCGATCCGAACCCGACTGAGGGTTCGCGGAACGTGCTGGGTGTGCAGAGATGCAAAAGTCACTGGCCCCAAAATAAAGTAGATGCCTACTCTTAGACGGTATTGAGGATGTCTCAGCCCAAATGTCATCTAGATACTCAAAGAAAGCATGGAGATTTGGAATCCTTGTGGCCAAGAACGTTCCTGGTGGAACAAGAAACATACGCAGACCCACAATTCGGTAGCGCTGACTTATCGCCTTCCGGTGTTCTTATGCCAATTTCCATGAAATGGATCCCTGTGAAATCTCAGGTTGTTTCCTGATGCTATCCTAAACAGCTGAGTAAAACTCGATTCGCTTCAGTTCATCTATGCGTAGTACATGGGGAATTCAATAACTGTGGCATATCTGACTAATGCCTAGTGCCGGAAAAAGACTCACCGATAAGGAGCACGACAGGTTTATTTTGAACAAGAGAGTGCATGCGAGTGCGACACTTACACGCTATTTGAATTTCACTTTAATCGATCCAGCCTGTTGTTGGATCGATTGAATGCTTGATTGGATTTGAATGCTTGTCGGCTTTCCTATTGAGATTTTGGTGGAGTTTTATGGTCTCAGTAGGTTTCGGGAGTTCTGGGGTTGCTTTCAGGAATCTGACCTTCCTGATAAACTGTGTCTCAAACGGACTGAATGACCAGTTCTACCTGTAGCGTGTAACGGAATGGGGGGCTGAGGTTGCTTGGAGCGACCAAATTTATATTATAGTCAACCGTGGAGATTTAGAAGTTGTATTCAATAAGAAATCCTTCAATCGTGATGTGATATCACTTCATTGAGTCTCTTCCGCCAATTAAAACCCCCAGGCGATAAAAATAAAGATAAGCTATCTGAAAAACTTACAGTTGGGTGCGCATGCCACTAAAATCGATGAAAATAGAATTTGTTTAGGTAGTTACTAAAAATTTAATGGGCCTTATTCTGTACTATTTTTGTGCACAAGCTGGAGGCGTAAACTTTGGATACACCAATTCTGGGTCTGTATGACAAATTCACATGAAATTGTTCAACGAGTTGGCGGTCAAATACGGATGTAGGATTGTGTCATCCCGTCGCAAACTACCGCTTGCTTCCACCTACCAGATTCCCCGAACATGCGACAGATATTTATGCAAAATGTTCAGCTTGGCATACACGTAGGAAGCGGTGGTGGTAGTAACACGTGACGCCATGAATCTATCGAACCACTCGAATATGGACCAATCAGAATATTGCATGAGCTAATGATGAGATATTATCGATCAGGCGGCGGTATCCTCCTCCCATTTAGGTTCAGCATTTGAGTCACAAGGTCACAGTCTTTTGGTAACTTCATAGTTGATTAGTTGTTTTGTTTTTAACCTTCAACCCGTCCTTGATTTCTAACTCTTCTTGCCACACGCATTTCTGTTCACATATTGTAGCAGAATGGCTTCCGAAACGATTGTTTCAACTTAATGTTCTCTCTATCCTCTATTTCTGTCTGTCTTATAAAATACTTGTCGTCCCATTTAGCCGTAACAGAAACGCGTTCAGTGACACAAACCGTAATAACTTCGCACAGTTGATTAGGGGTTCAAAATATCTTCTTGCCGTCCTTTGAAGCTATGAACCATCAAGGTAACGAATCATGCCTGCTCTCGGATCGATTTTGGATGTGACCAGTGAAGATTAGTGGTCAGGCTCCCGTGGTCATCCTGATTAACGCTCACACGAATGTATGACAGTTCAAATGACAATTAATTCTTGGATGGAAGTGTGTTGTGTTCAGTCTACCTCGCTTTTGGGAAGCAGCGATAAGATCAAGTGATTCGTGCTTTTCTGTAAGTTTTCCAGATGTAGTGATCTCCCTAAGACTTAACTTGAAATGAATTGGTTGGATACGATTTCCTTGATTTATGCCTGTGCGTATTCGACCTTCGTAAACAGGCTTCCAACTCCGAGTAATGTTTACCAAAAGACTCCTGTGAAAAACGGGTTGCGTCCAACACAGTGTACTTCCCCTCCGATCTGGTTCTTCGAAAAAAGACATTGACTCACGAAGCACTTGTGTCTCCGCTGAAAGATGAATGAGACAAATATAGATGATAGTTTTTGGCTGCGAAAAATTTGCCTGTTCAGATTATTTGTTCGAATTTACAACTTGCATATCATCCGCCTGGGACGTGGCCTGTTTGAGCAACAGAACTGACATATCTTCAGGTATTCGACAACCTCTGTCTCAGGACCAAAGGTCCTGCAGGCTCTTGCCGACGAATCCGTACCAAAACAATTAGAAAGCCATTGTTCGGTTATGCAACTGGGAATCGAAAAATTTGTCTAGAATTAGAAGCTGCGTTGATTAACCCATGTATTGCGCATGTCTAAGAGCGTGCTGTTTTCCATGCTCCATTCAGAGTGACGCAAACAGTGCGGCGGTCAACCTTAGACCCGACAGAGAGATGTGAAAGATATTACGACAAGCCTGAGTACCGTCGGTGCGACTTCCAGGATGGGTTCCGAGTAATACCTACTGTACCTAGTTGGAGACGGTGCAGGGTATGGCTGTCCAAATTGTTTGAATGAATGTCCGGATGTATGAGCATTTCAGGGCGGTTGTGGCTCCGCTAACACTAAGTCATCTCCCATGCACTCTCATTCTTTTCTGCACGATAGAGTTGTCAAATAAAGTATGGTTGTGCGGCGGCGAATCATCATCATCTGACGCTGACGACGTGCTCCCATCTTCTGAACTGTTTTCGTTCGAGGGGCCATTCAATACTGGGTCATGTGAACTGCATGATTGCTGAATGATGGCACGGTCTCCGGTTTAAGTGAGGTTCACAAATATGCATAGTATTCAGCTGGTTGCAAAACTGTCATTACTTCGGACCTCCGCAGAAATGCATGTAAACTGCACCATCTACTATCGTTGGGAAGAAAAAACCACCCATACGATTCATCTGGGCTGCTTTTAAAATAGACTGATTTTACCTGAATGGTGAGCTCTCTATAGGACGAACAATGTTCATAATTACCAAGGATTCTTTTCAATACAGACTGTCAACGCTGGAGATTTTGAGGAATGTCTCATAGGTAAAAAATCAATGTGAATTCGAGTGAATTATTTGTATTATGGTGAAAAATTTGGAGGAACTAGTGCTGGGGACATTTTTTTCTGCTCATGGGGATCAACTCATGGGGACAACGTATGGATGGATGTATTGACTGTGTCAATGAAATCCCACCAGAAATGTTCTTTGTCGTTGGCCGAGAAGTGGATCAGAACTGCGCTAATATTGCATCCTTGTTTACATCAAACTGATTCTACGACCTACGGAGAGTCAAGCCAGTATAGTTATTCAGTGGGCACTCGAATCAGAAGAACGTAGTACTACTGCGAAAGCAACCGTAGCTTATTCACGTCGTCAGGCATTTTCACGAGGTTTCATAGAAATCACCTACTTATTCTGTAACAACACAGTGGCAGAACGAAGGAAATTTGTATCACAAGAAACTATGTACTATGGCTAGAAACAAATTGTTTTGAGTTGTTTGTATCAGTAGCACAGCTTTCGTTCGTAAATCTGATCAGCAATTTGGTAGACACATCAAACATAGCGACTGTACCCTGACAATGAATCAACCACCTGGACGTTTCTTGTTTCTGTAAACCATGAAAACTTCATGTGATTGGCGCACTTACCCACCGAGATGTCGCGGAAATATCTTAACAGCATTCCTACAGATTCAAGTAAACAGGATTTGTGTTTGTTGGAGCACTCAGTGGAGATAAGAATATTTCATGACCAAACTTATGATGTTTGTTTATGTTTAGTTCAATTATTGGTTCTGTCACTTCCTGAGTTAGAAAGCTAGAGTCCAATGGGCTTGAACAACGGAGAAGGCTGTAAGAATCTGACCAGGTTTGGTAGCCAGCCAATTGTGTCCCAGGAGATCTTTTCAGTACAAGGTCGACAGTAACGTGACCCCACAGCCGTTGGTTGTAAGCAGCGAACCCGCAAACAACTGGTGCTAAACGACATCTGATGATTGAGGCTTAGTGTGGACCGAAGGCAACAGCTTCATTTTCTGATTACTGTGTAAAGCATTCTTCACAAAAGTGTAAAAGGTAGATAGAAGATTTTCACAGCTACTGAACTGTTGGTTTTTCTACATAAGATGGAGTGATCAGACAGCGTATTGTAATGTAACAGACGTCAGTCATTCGCCGCCTTCAAACAGTTTCCACTTACCCATCCTTAACCCGTGTTCAGATCCAACTGGCTTAGCAATTCCGTTTAGTAACCCACGATTTTTATGCGTGAACTGTCGCATAATGGTTCGTGGTGATGAAAAATTAGCGGATATTTTGAAATGCCACTTACTGTCCCATTTTGAGACTGTAGGAAGAAAAAGTTATATCGTCAGTTTACACCGTATACCCTTTTGGGTATTTGAATAGATGAACACAGATGGCAAAGGGTATGTATTTGCGAAACAGTGTCGGCTGAGGACCAGCACTGATGTTCTTTGGAGGGCTGATGAGCCCGTCGTGTGAACTCCTTTTTTGGGATGGGCCCTGACGCCGGGTTCAGTGTCCGTTCGTGAGTGAATGTCAGTCTTGTGGTAGTCTCCTTACGATTATCGAACCCCTTTTCTTTTACATCAGCTCAAATCAGAGTCCTCCCTATGGCTCAGTGACGTCGATTTTGGGTTACCTCAGCATTCCACATGAGGGGCTCCCTGACAGCTGTGATATGTATGAAATTCTGATATATTTGGCACTCGGAATAAGTATTTGCCATGGGTTTATCAAAACTGCTGGAGCATGTTAGCGACAGTGAACCATAGACCATTAGATTGATCAGCCGCTGTCGACTTACGGAGTCCACGATAGTCTGTCAAGTGCAAGCAGGAATTCAATGAAATTTTCCTAACCAAACTCCACAAAGAATGCCCTCAAACGGAAACAACAAGCGAATTCAGACAAGCTGAATATTGAACTGTCCTACGGGCCTGTGTCCTCTTAGCAAAGATGAGATGTGAATTCTAGGGCAAGATGAAACCTTTCATACGACGAAGACCTCACATAACCTGTGTAAAATTGGGGTCCCCACGCTTCAGTTTCTCGGTTTACCTGGACACGGGACTGAGCTAATAAGGCACAGCGTACTTCTGTTCGGACGCGGCAGAGTGTTCTCTGCGCCCTTCTTCATAAAGAAATTGCTAATCGATGACAACGTGAACATTCAAAATGGCTGGTCGATTTATCACGCGCTGTTTGGTCAGTCAACTCGTGCAAACGGCCCAAGATAGACGCGCGTGAATCAAATGTGGTGTTTGCCCTGAACAACGAAGTGCTCATGACTTCCCACCAAACGGCGTATGGGGAACAGTAGACTGTTCACAATTTCCAACAGTGCAACACGGAATGTGGACTTACCGCCTATTTGCAGAAAAGAGAAGCACAATGGTACAAAATTGATTAGTTTTGTTCTAAATGTGCAAGTCAGAATGGACATTTCAGTTTGAACCCCAATTGCATTTGTAAATCACTTTGGGGCTACATCTTGTAAACTTCAGATTCAGAAGCCACTTGGAGTAGACCCCTTTATTCTGCGAAACCTGTTTTTCGGAGTACAGTTGGTGAGTATACGAGGAAGGGGCAAAACCGACTAACACGAGGTGCCTACATTGTGTCTTTCTCGTGTAGAAGGATATGTCATCTTCAGAAATATCCCAAAGGGCTGGTTCCTTTACGGTCAGACCAGTAGCACAATCTTGAAAATGCTGCAAGTGGCGTTTCCGCCTCCGCAAGGATTTTTTAATGGTTTGATTCTATGAGGCAAGGATCATCCCTCAGAGCAGAAGGAAGAGTATAGAGACTGGAACCGTCAGAAAGGTCGTTGGATCTTGACCCAAGCCTGTCCGCTCATCTCATCGGTCCAACAGCCCCTGTACTAACGTTGCACAGATTCAGGAACAACCAGAAAACAAATGAGTTTCTGGACCAGGCCTAATCCCCTGTGAAAGTTAATTGTTGATATGCAGCGTCCGTGGTTCGCACCGTCCTAATTTTAGGAGTGCGATGTGAAATCTGGCAAGATCACCTACACCAAAGTCGATTTCAAGGAACGTGTTTCGTTAGCGATTTATGATTATGCATACGAGCGCCACTTTTCCAAAGTTTGCCACAGAACATACAAAGATGTCGTCTTATCATTTTAGAACCTGAATTTAGCCTCCGAAAGAAGCACTGCTGTTTGACACCCGATTGGCCGATTGTTACACAAGGGTCACGTGGCTGTGTCATCAGGCCTGGATAACGGTGTCAAGCTGGACTGCTTGGCTGACTAGTGTGTTACTGAATCCTCAACCTATCAGCAAGAGGGAGGGGGGAACAAGAAAGGGAGAGAAGACCAGGACCGACTCGAGTGAGAGACACGTGACAAGTTGACACAACATAACAACGAACAGCGAATGAAATCATCAGTGGACGGCTGAGAGGACAGGAGAGTATCGGAAAGAACGAATACAACCACATAAAAACCGTGAAGCAAGGATTGCACCACGCAGGCCGCTAAAATGGTAGATCCAGAGTTGTTTTCTAACACGGTCAGTCATTTAATTTATCTCTGATAAATCCGAGCAGAACGAAAATTGGTAAGTATGGTAAGCGGCGACATTTGTAGGCTTCTTCTTCTCTACGTTCCTCTTGTGTGACTCACGTATTTTTTCACGCAGGTGAACAACTGCAGCGTTTGAATTTGTTAAAACACTTATCTCCGAGGCTGGAGAGCAAAACATTATTGATTGTTCCAAAACGGTTTGTCAAATGGTCAAATGAAAAAAATAATCCATAAATGTGCACAAATATCTGACAGGTGATGGTCGAAACTTACCTATGTCAATTTCTGTAATATTCGCATAACAGCGTTTTTAGTTGTACGGAACAAAAAATTGGTTCACACTAAAGACAGACTGCCAGTGTAACTGTTCCAAGTTTTTAAATGCCATTCAAATTATTGTAATCGCCATACAGTCCAGACGAATCATTAATCGTGCAGAAACATTGCATTCAAAATACTTCCGGCGCCAGCCTCAGACTTAAGCTTACGTAAGCTTCATCAGATTTCGCATCTCCGAATTGAACGGCCCTCATGTACTACCAGACCCATTACATTAGCTTACTTGTGAATTCGATGAAAAATATTCACTTTGAGAATTTGATGGATGGTGATGAGGAGCCTCATTCCCGGACATTTCCTCAAATCGTTCTTGTCTGGTTTCCTGCGAGGTTACACGGCAGTGTAGCTTGGTTGGCTGGTAAGCAACAGTATTGGTGAGTTTTGACTACTTTTATTTGTTTCAAGTAGCGAAGAATATTTAACGTTCCACATACAGAGGATGCATGTGATCCAGAAACTTTCTACTGATAAAACTCAAAATGCAGTTTTGTGCTCGGAGCCCACTCATACGAAAGACACTCATTCTGATATCTATGCCATGGCAGTTTTGAACGAGGCGTAAACAAGGAATCCATATCTTGAGATGCCATATTTTTGCGATATTTGATGGTACGAAAGTTAACATTCTAACCGATTGAAAACAACTTACCTCCAAAGCCTATCAAGATGAATGGGAAACAGATATATAAATCGTGTGCAAAGTGTGCGATGAACTTTATGAAAAAAAGTTTCACCAATGAGACAAACCAACTGGTCAGGAACTTGTTAAAACGCCCAAAAATGTATGCTCACCCTGCTGACCAACTATAAGACAAGTGTGCAAATTGGAACACACAAGGAATGAGATATAAGAAATGGTTCAGAATTTTTGCCACAAACTCTGAGCTTGTTCATGCTGAACATTGGTAACTGTTTGTTCTCAAAAAGTGCGCAAAAATCGGATGACTTCTTCCAATGAGTAGACGGTGTTTGAGAAGAGAATACGTCGTGATGGGTGAGTGCTACGACAAAATAGCCGTTTTTTGTCTCATGCGAAAGAACTCTGTCACGAAGAAGAAGCAGTTTCATCAGTTTTCAGACATCACTGTGAGTTTCTGAAAGTTTCTCGAATTCGAAAACCTAATTTATGTCCATTTTTCATCAATTGGGAAGTTCCTGGACACAAATAACCCCCAAAGTGGACACATGCTATTCAGTTAAGCGCCCAAATTACGAGGATTATTGGGATTAGCCAGTTCGATTAGCCTGGCCATTTGTAGCCATGTGTGGTAGCCAAAACTTAATTAATTAATTAAATTAATTAATGGAAGCTGGCTGAGATCAAATGGTGCTGGATTTGAAATTTAGACTCTCGTATCCACATCTGCGTAGACGTGGAACGACATATGGCTGGAGTTCCCATTTTCATTTTACTTTTTCGAGAATGGCGCACAGCCATCTATTTATATTGTTTTGTCTGGTGCATTGTCACCTTTTTGAGAAAGGTGGTTTTGAACGGACGCTGCCGGTTTTTTCGTTCCGATTCGATTTTCCGGATACCGTCCAATCCATGGTACATCGTGGACATTTTCTGCATGCCACTAAGTTCCACCTTCCAAGACTGCACGTTTTACTTGTTTGGACGTCCTGGAATTTTTGGCGACAATATAAGTTCTCAGGATGAAACAACTAAACCTCACAGATTCTGGACAGAAGTTCAAAAGTGACTTTGTACAAAACTTATTTGTGTATCGAGTGCTATTCATCCCAGTTGTTGGTCTGTCCACCGAGCCTGGCGGTTCGATTGGGAACGTTTCATCACCAATCGAGTTCGGGGTTGACTGAGCTTTCAACCTACGGCGCGAGACCGAAAACGGTACACATACGGTTTAGAACATTTCTGTTCAGCATTCAGCCAGCTGCAGGCTGATACGGAGATGCTCACAGTAACGGCTTAGCACAATAGTGGGACTTCGTTACTTTCCGATCACGATAGGACGGAAATTGTCAGAACGCGCCCAGACATGAAAAAAAACGGCTTAGATAGTGGGACTTCGTTACTTTCCGATCACGATAGGACGGAAATTGTCAGAACGCGCCCAGACATGAAAAAGCATATATACAGTGAATGACGCATCCTCAAGGTCATCATCGGTACCACACTTTCCGAGTAGCATGTGCGTTGCCGGAGCGCTGCAAACACGGCTTCGCAACATACGACCTGCAGAGTGGGGCTGAAAGTGTTCACGAACGAAACCCCGCCATTGGCTGTACAGAACAGACAAGTGAACAACCATAATGGGCCACTTGGTCACCCTATCTGCTTACGCAGAAACAGTGTTTTGCCCCGACAATACAGCCGTGTCCCGAATTCTCTGTCAACTCCCTAGCGCGTTGTCTGGCGGGTTCAGTGCAGATGTAACCAATAGACGGCCACCCAGGATACAACAGAGATAGATTCAGCTAAAACGCTCTGATTAGTATTCATTGGTCAGCAGGTGGAGTCAATCACTACTCAGGCACGTCATTATAACGAGAGAATTTAGGATACAAATTTGGTTACTTTAGGGATTTTAACTCATCTTGAGTAAAACGGAGTATAACGACATATTCGAAAAACTTGTGAAGTATCATGTCCCCAAGACACAATCACTCGATCACGATTCCCTCCAGGGCAATCTTATTTTGATTTTGTTTTGTTTTTGTTTTTTGGATCGTCGATCTTTGCATGCTTTATTGGATCTTTGAATGTGCTCGCTCTTGATTGGTCCACTATTCGACTGGCCTTGCGGCATTTGGAGTGGATCGATATTTAGTGAGTATTGTTAACTGAGCAATCCAAAGACCGAATTGAACTCCATTGAAAAGCTCTGACAGCAGGACGGTTTCTCAGATCTGTATCAGCTTGTAAAGCGTTGGTCTAAGCTTTGAGTCCCACGAACACCAACTGCATGATTGCGTTCACCATGGATGTTTCGAAATAAAATTTGTCAATAATGCTACATTTAGCGTGGATATGTCTGAACAAATGGACTTACTGAAGAGTTTCACTGAAAGTAAGATTTACGGCGGTTCGATTATTAGACGCGATAAGGCAACAAGTCTGTTAGTTCAGCTACGACAAATAATCTAACTTCGGAAAAGTTGTTCTTGAAGCTTTTCAGCAATACCAATATGTTAGACAGATGACTTTTTATTTCATGTGTACAGTTTGGTACAATCTTGTAGGCATGACTGTGCCACGTGGCTTTCGGACTTTTATTCTGCTGTTTCTCATTACGAAGTGGGTTGTGTTTTAATCGCTTGTTGACAGGGGAACGTCCGAAGATAATACTCGCCATGAGTTGTGCGTTAGTATTATACTCTCCGTGTACAGTCATTCTTTAAGATGATGTTCTCGTTGTCTGTCACGCGCTGGCCTTCTATTACATTTCCAGTTACACCATTACTTCCTCAATATTGATTATCATAGATCACCCTAATGGTCGCCTGGGCTATAGGACCGTGTGTGTGATTTCGCAGCGATGGCTGGCTCAGAAATACCACAAGACGAATGTGAGTTGCTTGCAAGTGGGTCGATGTATCAGTGTCCGTCGAGGAATGCATCCTTGAAAACGTGAGACTGCAGCTGATTATCAACTGATGATGAGGAAGATCAGCCGGTCAGTCCCTCTGGCACAGACATAATTTCTATAGTTACTTGTGACACCTTTATCAAGGTG
The DNA here is from genome assembly GCF_000715545.1 of Opisthorchis viverrini. Lineage (NCBI taxonomy): Eukaryota > Metazoa > Platyhelminthes > Trematoda > Opisthorchiida > Opisthorchiidae > Opisthorchis > Opisthorchis viverrini. Next base: position 57,681 of record NW_008752311.1, read on the forward strand.
GATAATGCAGTTGAAACCGAGGCGAAAACTAGTTTAATTTTCAAGTGGACAAGACGTTCATCTATTGTGTCGGCCATCCAGAATCGACCTGCCAAGAATTGTCTTTGTTGTAACACCACTTATTTCGTAATTTGCAGAATGTTGATACAGTGATGGGAATGGTATTATACAGACAATGACTATGTCGAATCAAGCCACTTTAGATGTGTGCTTACAGACCGTTGGAGAATCTGCACAACCATTGGACACTCTACCAAGTCACTGAATACCACTTGAGTAGATTCATGTTCCTTTTCTCGTGCCGAGCGTCGGGTGGATTGCTTAATGAGAACTTGGAGGTGGTAAGTGATTTGTTAACTGTTATATACCGACTACATATACTATACACATGCACTATGCAGATGCAGAACCTAGTTAGACTGGAACAAACTCCTCGCTTACAGTCTATTGGTCGACTTAGTCTTCCATTAAGACCGTTTTATCCACCTACCACCTGATGGGTTGGATACTGGAGGCTGCAGGCACCAACAAACCAATGAGGGCAAAGTACTGGCGAGGACATGATTACTACTATTACACTCCGCATTCCTTGGAACCTTGTTAGTCGTAGGCACAGGGAGGCGTCAACTGCAGCATAAAATACGGAATTTCCGACCAACTTGTTGAGCATCGACAAAACAAACTCACATTGAGCGTCGACTTTAGTGGGTGAAAGAATGAAGAATTGGGCGGGAAATGACCAGTGAATAAACAACCATACTTTGCAAACTTTGATGTATAGAGGCATATCAGTCTGCTCAATATTATACACTTTCTTAAATCCACCCATAACCTCTTGAATACAGAAATATTCTGAAAATTTTGCTTACAGAAATTCCGGACTGAAAGGTAAAACAATTGTATCAGAGGACTTTAGCGTTTCGCTTTTTCGAGAACAGTAACCACATCTATATAATCACCCCAAACAATTGCATCCGTGTCACAGTTTTACGAAAACAAAAGAATGTAAAACACTGGTTAAACAGAAAACTTTGCATTTGATTCGGAGCGTATTCTGTACATCATTGGGTTGTCACTGATCCTCAAGGATAGTCAGTTCGAAGACTTTAGGATTTGTTTAAATCATCGAACTTTCTGGGCGTTTTGTAACCAATGAACGAATATTTCATGAGGTCATCTGTTGTGACCACCATAAAGACAAAGCCTTGTTTATGACTATCTCAACGGAGTAGCCCAGGAGGCAGAATGATGCAAAAGTTGTCACTAAGACCTTGTCACTAGTCAACTACGTGATCACGTGAAGTGAATCACGTGACCGAATGATAATTGGCGTTGTGTGCTAAGTGCTAATCACGCTGCTTCACAGGCTCGTGGCCGGAAGATTTGGCTTCCAGCAACTTAATGAGTAGTGTGTTACGTCCAGGCAATGCCATTTTTTGTCGCTTTCGTGTCAAACCGCTTAGATGTCATTAAGACCACTGAAACCGAGGTCCAGCTACAGCTGGATACAGTTACAGGCATGCTATTTTTGTGTAACGAAAGAACACGGGGATTGATAAAAAACACGTTGCATTTCGGGAAGAATTATCTCCTTAATGGTGCACACCATGTGCAAATGGGTGGCAAAGTGGAACTGCCACATAAACTGGAGGGGTATACTCACGCGTGTCAGGATATCACTTGGTGTTTGGACACTTTCGACGGTATCATCACAGTAAAGAATCTACATCATTTCAGACAAATAAATTGCTTGACAAATGTGATTTGACATTGATCCGTTCCCACTCCGTAAGTTATAATTTTTGAGGATTGCAAAATATGTTTGGCNAAAAAGGTGAACAACCTACACTGCCAGACTGTCAATCAGCATATTGATCAGTCAATTTATCAGCTGTAAACCGTGTACCATGGGCACATTAGTCCCAGCTGCTACAGCTTCGATCAACAAAAAAGTCAAACGGTGTGACACACAGTCAAGACAACCTGTGAGACACGTTGGGGCAACTTTTCTGGCTGGTTGTTCACTAAGGCCCTACCCTTCTAGTTTTTTTGCTGTTCTTGCTTGAATTGTGTTCGCATTTGCCTACGAGTAAACGGTTTTCACACTTCAAGTGTTAAGCTCATCTAATTGTCTGTTTTGTGAAGGACCATGGTGACTGAAACATCAATTTTATCGCCCCAGCAGGACCTGCAATGATCGGACCGTTACTTTTGTTGCATAGTGGTGGCTTCTTGTCACCCTGACGGACATCATGCTTGTGAATTGCATGAACAGCATCGCTGGGATCACTTTCTTTTACCATGAAAGTGTCGTGCTTCAAATTCACCATGCGTTGGCATTTCGACGTAGTATTCTGTAATGTGACACCTGGGTTCTGCTCAATTTTGCTGAGGATTCTTGTCCTTATGTCTGCGTCTTCAGGAGACGTCAACCCGCACACAAATATAAGACATTTGAACTCATCCTCTGTCATGCTTTGGAGGTTGAATGGTTCGCACTCCTGGTTGACTTTGCCCGCGTACGTAACGCAGTCTTCATCAGACTTGGTGTTTCGCGGCAAAATATAGTTCGAAAAGCGTTCATGTTCAGCGTTCATGTTCCTGACCAACTGTCCTGCTCTCCAAGAATCTTCTTTGCTTCCCAGATCCAATCTGGAAAAGTCTTCATACTTGTTGAACAAAGAATCAAAAGTAATGCATGAGATCGGATCGAACTGGAATTCAGGAATCGCATTGAGCATCGTGTCGATCACTGAAGTGGACGGCTCAATGGTCTGGCTAATCGGCTTCTGTAGTGACAATTTTCCATTCAGCGTCACGATGAGCTTCAACTGCGCTAGCTCAAACTGTTATTGCTGCTGTCTGAGGAGAGAGTGCATCTGTTTAAATAAGATTGCTTGCCATGTATGGTGGCTGACCGTCTATCGGTTACACAGGAACTGTGTCTACCAGAGTACACGATCAGGAGAACGCAGAGAATCTGGGACACGGTTGTATTGTTACGTCAAATAGACAGGGCTTCTGCGTAAGTATATGGGATGACTGAATGGGCAATTATGGTCATTTGCTTGTCCGCTCTGTTCGCCCGATGGCAACGTTCCTGCCGTGAAATCGCTGGTCACATCTGGTAAGCCGTATTTGGTGAGCCCCGCCAACGCACCTGCTATCCGGAACGTGTGGTACCGACGGTGACCTTGGGGACACGTAGTTCTTTCCACACGTAATTTTCGTGTCTGAACGCATCCTGACAACCTCGTTCGCTTAAATATAGTCTTGACGTACCCATTGGCTAGACCACCCTATCATTTTTTGGATTTCATCACAGCAAACTATTGACCGAGATCTTTCCACCGTAGAATGGATTTTGAGGAATCTTTCCAAACGTTATTTTCTCATCTGCTTTATCGCATGTGTGGGCATGTGCGTCCCATCAGCTTTGCGCCCAGAAAGTGGATGGACGTGGTCAGTGTTCAAGCCGATGAAGCTAGAACTATCTCAATCAGACACATTTAATTCGTACAACGGAGACAAAATTGAACCAGCCATCTGTTGTTTGATGGCAACCATTTCTCGGCTTCTATCGGTAGCACCCTAACAACTAAAAAGTATGCTGCTTCGTTTGAAATATTACACAACCGTCTTCAGGTATAACAGCCTAGCCGCACATAGTTGCTATACCACTCCGAAGGGGGCCAGGGAACTGAGATACCGCCAGGTGGCAGTAGCTCAGAAAAAAACATTGAGATGCTGCGGGTGGGTTCAAATCAAGGACCCTCGGTTCAGAAATTTTGCGCCTTTACCTATGGGTTGTCTCGAGTCAAGACTATAGACACATGGCTTACACAATACTATTACAAATATTGATCAGTTGTATACTGGCTACGACTACTGAAGAAGAACAATAACTCACCATCCTGGATTCAAAATGGCTGGTCTGTTTATTCATGACTACACGTCAAATAATTTCCTCCTATGTGGACCATCATCATCATCATCATCATCATCATCATCATCATCATCATTCATC
>NW_008752311.1:62340-64606 GCF_000715545.1 Opisthorchis viverrini
TGAGACAACGATTGTCGAACACCTGAAGACGTCTCAGTTCCGCTGCTCGAATAGGCCAGGTCTCACAGCCATACAACAAAACAGCCCGTACTGCAGCTTGATAAACACGTCCCTTCAGATTCGGGGATAAACCATTCTGACGCCATAGGTGTCTCAAATTAGCAAACGCGGCCCGAGCCTTGCAGATTCGTGCATTCACCTCATCTGTCACACTACAATCAGAACTAACACAACTTCCAAGATACGTAAAATGCTCCACAACTTCCGACTTTGATTGGGCCGAACACGGTTTGAACTACGATTACTTTGCGACTGACGTCAAATTCCGCCCATTTCACTATTTCAAAACAGCTGACTTGGATTAAATCGCGTGATTTGATTTAATCTTATACTGTCGTGCCTTGTGCGCATGTACTGCCCCGAGTGAGAGTCGTATCGACATCATGGGTCAAGGGAGACAGTAAAATACAGTGTAGGGTAACAAGATAGAACACACTGACTGGCTTACTTTCTTCTTCATCTATCAATGTGAATGAATAATACATCAATTATTACCGGGATCTCACAAACCATTCCAAAATAAATTTATCAACTGACCGGTTTCTTATGTAGACGCTGCCGAATTTTCTATTTATGAACTTGATAAATTCTGATGCACACACAAAGAAAAGCTAAGCCCGGTGTATCATTTATGTCAGGCATATTACGTGGGCATTTTGATGAAAATTTGCCAGAACTCTTCCTCTGGAGAAAACTAATTCGCTACCCAGATGCTAAGGCAGTTCTTATAAACAGGCACCCTTATAAGTTCGTTTCAATAAACTTCTAAACTTGAACTAAAATCTCTTCCAACCGGCGCAAGTACCAGACATGCTGGTCATTTTTTACCCGCAGAAAAAGTAAACTTAAGGGAATCGGCTCTTCTGTGGAGTTTTGTGCGGCTTTCTATCAGGAAGGTCAGATTCCTGAGGATTATCCCAGAATGCCCGCAAACCACTGAGACCCCCAAAACTCCACTAAACGCCGACCAGACAGGCTTGGATCAAGGTCATACAGTGCCCTTCGAAACATGCCGTGAGTAATTTGCACTCTCGCAGTCAATCACTTGTTTGCAATAAAGCTGTTGTGTTCCTTTTCGGTGATTCTTTTTCCGGCACCAAGGCACTAAGAGGGGATAGCAGTCAGATATAACACTTTCTGTCACTACATGAAGCATCGTACTATGTCAAAATACACATAGTGATGCGGTTTGGAAGACAGTCACGACAACAACATCATTGCTAAGGTACTTACTCGCATCGGACACTGTGGAATCAAATTCGCATTGATTTTTACGTGTAACGGTGTATAAAAGGCTGGTTTTGATAATATGCAGTATGTTTTTACTCCTACAGTTGATCGAAAAATTTCCGTTAAACTTATTTTCGTTCATCGTTTGTGGTTTTCAACTGTATTTGATTGATTTGGCCAAAACCGGAAACATGTCAAGTGCAAGCGGTTTTTGAAAATTAGACCTCCGTTTCTGTCACCTGGCAACCAGGTGTCTCACGATGCGCTCATTCTACACAGTCTTCCACAACTGCGGGTGGACTTGCGTACTTGGATGGAACTGATACTCGGTACCCCTTACTCGTCAGGTGAGTGGCCTCCCAACTGGTCTGCCGCAATGCTTCACTGTGTCGCGCATGTGCAGTGGAGTCACATTGACTCATCACGCTTCTGTCCAACGCGATTTAACTCTTGATGTCTGCAGTTGTGTTGAACGATCCCATCGCTGAAATTCCACAACTGGCTAGACATTGAGATCACCCGGATGCCCCGAGGTGATTGTGGGATGGACGAGGAACCCAGTCGCGCCCGGTGCAACTGAAGCAGTGTCTCAGACGCCAGTACAGTTACTGGCACACACCCAAACGAGTAGACGCATTTGTGATTGAGCGACAATTGCACCGTTTGGATTCCCGGAAAACACCATCGAAGTTAAACCAATTTGTGTGGAGTAATGATTTACCAATCAGGACTTCACAGTCACGTGCTCAACAGACCCGCAGAATTCGTTGAATTTGCATCCAAAAAAATCATTGGAGTGTGCACATCGAACCATTCAAACAAAAACATTTCTCAGAGAAACACTTACATCTGGTCTAACTTGGACAGTCATACGGAACGTATGGGTGATAATCCAGTTACCCAATCTAAATGTTTTTATTTCAAGCGGTAGATGAGATGAACCGCTAAACCCGTTTGTCTGCCCTGACACTCCGAT
>NW_008752311.1:67376-73056 GCF_000715545.1 Opisthorchis viverrini
CTCCATCGATGCTTCAAGTTAGCAATACAAGGCTTTATCAACGTCATTTCTCCAATCTCCCATTTGAAAAAAAATCATCTACATTGTTTCGGACAGCAAAAAACTTGCGGTTGTAGAAAAGTGCTTCAGCGGGTGCAAAGTCAACATTACCTTGAGCGGTTTGCGCTTGGATGCTTACACAGACAAAGTAAAATCAAACGCTTTCCGGTTGAATCACTTCCTCTGTTCTCACAAGCAAGCTGTAGCATTGTGCCTATTGTTCTTATCGGCCATGTCATTAACATGTTGGAAGCCTTGAGCCCGCGAGGTCCGAATCGGTTCATTGTTAGCCTCAAGAATATATTTGAAATCATGGAAACAGGACCGACTTTTTTGACCGTCAGTTATGGTTTACTAACGTTCAGATCAATGGAGTTACTGGTACTATTTACATCTGAATTGAGAAAAGTGGTTTATCTTCAAGGGTTTCATCCGAAAAATAGCTTTGTGTAACAAACGTCCAAGTTGTATGTAGTGAGACGTTCCATCTACCCCTGCCACGTTCAGTCTATTATCAAACACTCTGATGGACTTTTATTCACCTGTCTTCCCTGTACATTTATCGCCTGATTCCGACTGTCCAGTCTAACCAATGAGGTCAACCCGCCCACATAAAATGACCCATTGTACAGTTCCGAATTGTCGTTCCCTTGTTATAAGTAACGCCACATGAGCAAGCGCTGAATTGCGGTTTAACTATCCACGAGCAAGATATCTTAGTACAGCACGAATGCAGCTGTTTTCGGCAAAATCACATTGTTGCGGTCCACTGAAATCCACACGCATTTATCCATATTTCCGTTTAGTTAATCCCTTCATTTAATTAAGTAACTAATTAGTCGGTTAATTATTCATTTGTTCATGTTTAGCCTGAAATCGTTTGCATCGTTTGAAGAAATCTGATAAACCTGAGAAATTCTCAGTGTCTTCGTAACAAAACTTTGGACGGAGTTCCTGTCAGGCGCGGCGAAGTGCGGGGCAGGCTGAGATATAGCATGCTAATTTCGAGGCAGAAACTTGGCACTCCTTGCTATATCCACAAACAAACAAAGGTGCAACTTACTTTCCAAATCGGCTAAAATCAGTTAGTTTCCATGTAGGGTCTAGCGTAAGTCGAGAGAACGCAGTTCGAACAACAATAATACTAATGATAATGGTAGTGATATATAAATATATACAAAAATATGATACCAAGAACCCGTTACCTTCGAAAGAAACGAATACGTTATCTTTCAGTTGCTGTGAATGTCCCTTATTTTACGTGACTGAAGCAGTCCAGCACAATGTCTTGTCTTTTCTCTACTCTTTTCTCCTCTTCAAATATAACTAGATGGATATCGAATTTTTCTTGATTGGAGACTCACCTGGTACCCAGATAAATCTCCCGTTTATGATATTCTTAAGAGTTCAAGTAGAACATGAAGGTGGGTGGCAACGATGACAGACGTTTGAAGCCGACTCTGATGTTTGAGCCCGTAATTTCACCCTGACTATGAGATAGCCGAAAACGGAGCCACAACGTACGGAAGACGGTGCGTTTCGGAAGTCTGCTGAGGTGCGGAAATTCAAAACTCAAGGACTGAATCTAAGGCTTTGAAATCGAGCAAGAGAACTTCAAGGACGTGTCTCAGAGAGTCATTTTAGGGAGGGGCTGGGGTGGAGATGAATACCACTGAAGGACCTTTAGAGAACCTTACAGAACCCTCAACTGTATCGTCTAGATAATACTAACGCTAACAATGAACGCAAGGTAAATGGACACGCACCTCAGAAGAGCCTTTGAGCATACCTATGCACATTCGTAAGCGGTCTCTGTATGCACTCTTGTATTTCAGTCATCTTTATCCAGTCCATTTGTCTAGTAATTTTACGACCTCAGCAATTTAGTTTATAGACGATCACGCGCTCGGCATGTCAGTCCCAGATGACCCACTGTCCGTCACTCTCTGATCGAACGGATTAATCAACCCACGTGTTAGGGCATTGAGTAGAGTGGGTAATTGCCACCAAAAGATGGAGAAGAACCTAAACTGGGAATGATTGTAATTCACGTTTGTTGCCGCCATATTGAGTAAGACTTTTGGTCCCATGCTGTTGTCATAGTTACCCAAGTACCACAGCGCATGTTAACTGCCAGATTTGCCCCGTTAGCTTGATTAGTACCCCCTACTTTGTCCGTTTATCGTTATCCTCCAAAGTCATCTGAACTGTTGAAGTTTACTTTTAGTGTTGGTAACTTGACGTACAACTGGACCGACAGGCTTTGTTGTTGTCATTGCGAATCTCCATAATTACATTTTTCGTGTCCACCCTACTCATTACACTAGTTATGACCGATGTCTGTTCACAGCACCGGAAACTTCTGTGCTCACCTCTCCCTGTCTGCACAAGGTCTGAAGGCACGCTTTTCATAAGGTGATGCAGTTGTCACATGGTTTTCCCCAAACGGACCGGGGGAGATGGCATACAAAATTTTTGTTGTTGTACAACCGCTTTAATCAATCTCACCGGTTTTTCCTTCTGATTTTAACGGGAAATGTGTGCAGTTTCGAAATGGCTTCCTAACCATGTTGTATATTGAATCACTTGAACAATTGTTTGGACTTATCGCGTCGATTGAGTGAACTCGATAGACCTTTTTTTGTTTGAAACTATGATTGTGACTCCCATTGAGATTTGTGATCAACTTGCGTTGTGAGCAGTAACAAAGTTTGGCAATTACAATGCTATGAAGGATCAGTGGACAATATGTCAGCATACAAACTATTCGGTGAACTCAACTCCGGAAGTGCAAATTTGTCGCCCAGCACTTCAGATTCCGGACGGTGAGATTTTCACCATGTTCATTACAGTGGGTAGTCAGACGGAACCAGAACGTGAGTGAAATTCGAACCTGATTCAAACCACAAATTTACAAACAGAAGTATCTTTGGCTTCACTAATTTTATAACATAGGTAATTCCTTTTTGGTGAAATATTTTCCAGCTTCAGCGAGCTTCGAGACGTTGGACAGAATATCCACTGCATAATATTCTGTCATGCTAAAGAGGCCCAGAACAAAGTGTGACCAATTTGTCCTCAAAGGATTGGGTTAAACAGGCATTAACACACAATGCGGCAATCTCAACGCAATATCCACTAAGCGGTAAGAGGTAATTATTTGCTGAGATTTGTGCCTGTTAAAGAAATACATTTATAAGTCTTCTGGGGAACCCGATTTAATGAATTGCCACTGTAGGACTTACGGAAAGCCGCTACCAAAAACGCAAGCAAATCAGGGGCAAATTACAGTTTTTGTCATGCGACAAGTATTAAATGTTGGAAAGATAAACAATTCAAATTTTCAGTGGAAGCGAAATTCTCCGTAAACGCCTTTTATAACAGATTACGCTGTCGCACTACAAGAAAACATAATTGCTCAGTGCGGTCTGTCATTTGTTCCACCTTAGCGACACCCCAGTTATAGTCGGTAACACGTGGTCGCACTCTCTGAGTGGGGGGAGTTCATGCCACGAACTCACGAACTTCACAGTTTTCATGCAAGATTCTTATGTAACGACCTGATAATTAGCCAGAAGATTCACTTAAAAATTTTAAACGACCTCCACAAGCATGCTTGATCGTCCAAAGAATGTTCCGATGACCGGGACCACTAGATCTGACAATAAAATTGATCCATGTTTTGACTACTCATGAGTAGCCGCATAATTTGCATTTCCGTCCTGACGTGCCTATTCCGGTAAGTTCACACCAAACGCAGTAAGCCCTAGGCTTTTCGGCAGTGCACATATTCAGTCTTCATCTGAGGTCTGTGAGATGCTAGACAAGTGGCTTACAGCCATTCCACCAGTCCATATTGAGGGAGTTAAATTTCTCTCAGGGAACATGTGCACTATCTCTGCTGTGTTACATAACATCATTCCGAATTTCCGACTTAGTTTCAAAAGATAATCACCAGCGAATTAGTGGCTTTGCCAGTACAAAAGCACTTTGAATTGATGTGACATTGGAATCAGTTTGACTTCTCATTGTGCCTTTAACTGTTGATCCGCACTCATAATCTCTCAGCACAGAGAATTTGTGTCTGTAATTTGCTTTCATCCGTAATTAAAAAACCTCGAAAAGTAAAGTAAACCACTAAACAGAAAGAAGATCGAAAACCTGATTGATTTGAGCTTCTTAAAGCAGAAATCTAGTGGACACCAGTAAAAACTGCAAAGTGACCAAAAAATATTGATGACACCGTGTCCTAGAAAAGAAACTGAGACGGTTAGCTTAACCAAACTGATGTGCTGCGAGATACAGACAGATCAGCGACAAAAACCTATTGATTTTGGTGAGACAGAATGAATCACCGGAACGTTACTCAAGGTTTCATTTACTGAGTGGATACACTCAGTGGGATATCGACAAACACTCTCATTCGGATAGGAAGTTGATGTTGTCAGGACACCCAACTGAGTCCAGCTGATACGCTTCAGTTAAATATGCTGCACCGGGCCGCCTCATGTTTCCGTTTCTGAGATACCACAATAAAACATAGCCTGGGCATAGCACACCACTTTTATGGTTGCTTAAATCCCTTCTACATCACACGACCAGTTTCGCCCTTGTTGGAAAAGTACTATCATGAACGAGAGATTCAGTTGGATTCAGTTGAGTCTTTTGTGAAAACTGTTTTCGGCTGCAAATGAAAGCGTTCTAAGCAACCTATTGAGTAGTGTGTGTTGCACTGGTGGGATATCCATCCTACTTATGTGCTAGTGGTTACATTCATGGCCTCCACGTTGCAACTTGTATGCTTTGGCACGGGCTGGTATGTCGCAAAACGACATGTCACCTGAACCGAGTTGAATGGTCGTCCCTACCCTCGAATACCAAAAGGCAGATTTGGGTTCAAAAGTCTGCTGTACTATTTAAACAAAGGTAACCAAAGTTATGGTATGTCGACGACATGTCACCTGAACCGAGTTGAATGGTCGTCCCTACCCTCGAATACCAAAAGGCAGATTTGGGTTCAAAAGTCTGCCTGCTTATTTAAACAAAGGTAACCAAAGTTATACAGCAAACCTCAATTGTCCACGTTCGTGATGTCAACTTCTGCACAAGCCTGTCAAGGTGACCGGCACACTGCAGTGTCAAGGTCCGCAAACCAAATGACGGGTAGCGGAATGTTGACTCTGTAGTGTGGGTTGCATCGGTCCCTTCAGAGGACGGTCTCGTTATTCTGACTAGCATGGCGATTACACGGATATCATGACAGAATAGTCAGGAGAGGCTCAGCCAACGGGACATGAACACGCAAGAGTAACTAGGTCGGCTGGGCACATTCACACACATATACACACGCACACACACGCACGCACACACACAAATATCGGACGGGAAGGCCTTTGCGGCGAGGTAAGCGGCGAGTACCTATGACCGAAACAAATGGAGATCAAAAGTACATGGGCGGGTTAACCAAATGAATGGAGGTGGGGGCAGTTGCGGGACAAGTTAACTTCAAAGAAGAGATACCTCGGCACAATATAAATCGTAGGCAGACCAATCAAATTATGCGGTAGGTGTCCTTGACTTGGCCAATCGCTCAAGAGACATCCGATGCTCTTTCCTATTAACTTGTTTGTTTGAAGACTGC
>NW_008752311.1:77122-82098 GCF_000715545.1 Opisthorchis viverrini
AGCCAATCTCATCAAGAGACATTCGATGCTCTTTCCTATTCACTTGTTCGTGTGAAGACAGATTATCTCTCCACGTTCGAGTCGTCAACATGTCGGAACAGTCCAAATACGCGGGGTGAAAAAAACTTTAGTTTGGCATTCACATTCAAATGCTACTTACCAACCATTGCAGCTTGAAAAAAAAGGAATAGAACAGAAATGGTGACCTCGAAAACTGAATCGTTTTGCAATGCATTTCAGCAGTCCGTTTCAACTGGGGCTTTTTGGTCCACTATAATGTAGTGCTTGCTTCCGATGACGAGCTTCAGTACTCATCACCATCATCACCATTACCCACACCGAGGGGATAATATCAGCTGTCAACCTGTGATGTTCCTCTATCGTGCAGTTTCAAGTTCGAATCACTTCCCTTCCCTTAACCCGGACCGGTGTATCAATCACGTGGTCACACATTGATCGTTCATGTTCCCAGTTATAAACTGAGCAGAACCTCAATCATTTGCCCTTCCTGTATGCAGAGGAATTCATCTCTATTATGCAGGAAACGCCGTTTGTGCGCGCAAACACGCGAAAAGTGTTCTCTTGTCAGTGCTGTGGGTATTCTTCCCGGTAAATCTACCTGATTGATCGAATGCATATCTGATGGCTGCTGATTTCATTGACAATAAATTATTAATTGACAATAAATTATTTAGGAGAGTTGCCATATCACTCTTTCGAACAGCTTTTCTTCTGTCTTAGTGCTAGTGTATTTCAGGGCAAGTTCTGTGTAGCGATAGGCCCGACTGATCAAATGCTGTGAAAAAAGCAACCATGATATCACTGATCTAATAGTTGGTAGTCTGTAACTCATTTAATCCATAACCAACGTACTTTTGATGGTTCCTTTGAAAAACAAAAAGGATGCAGAAACACAGGTCACATTTGGTCAGAGTTTCCTCCACTTTTAAGCTTTACGGTCTATTGGCATTTGTGTGGAACAGCCTGTGTTGAGACTGCAATCGGTGAGATTAGCTACTGATCAGTCCTGACCACTCGGGTCTGAGAAAAATGATGAGCATCACGTTGAGTGTTGCAATCGAAAGCATGGTGATTAACTGGGGTTAAATATAGTCATGTTGTTCAGTTGTAACACCTTTCTGTGTCTGGCTTCGATGACACTCGAACGGAGCCCGAGGGCTGAGATACGGCCAGGTTGCCCAAGTCTATCCAGGAGGAGTTGAGAAGCCGAGGTTGAATTCAAACCAGGTACTTTCCGGTCAGTAGGTTCGAGGCTTTGCCGCCCATCCCCCTCAAACTCAGGGGCTAAATAAATGGTGAGTGCAAGATGAACTTGTATACAATGCAAGCACATGGAGATTATGATGCGATATATCTCACCTCCGTTTGTCTCAAACCTGATGGTTACGTGTCGGCGGGTATTCTCTAGCCTACTTCAATTAGGATTGTGAGCAGAACTCATTTCTTCAGGTGGCACGGCTAACCGGATTTGCCAGGAAACGCCCATCCCATCGGTTGGATTTTGCACTTTGTAGCATATGCTCCCTGCTTTGTTTTTCACTAGACCAGCTATTTTTTGTGTGCTAAAATCAGGTATTTTGGGCATTCACACAGTACTGAGAAAAGTTAACTTTTTGAGAAAGACGTCAATAGTTAGACATTATCAAGTGAATTGTGTGTCGGACAACCATCACGTCCCTTCCAGATGATTCACTGAGAACGAGACTGGGGTCTGCAGTGTGGTTTTGTCGTGCTGTTTACTAATCGACGAGTATCCAGGAGACGTGAACTAACCATCACATACTACTACAAATGTTACGGTATGGATAACTTCTAAGGCAACCGACACTAATGAGCTGTCAGTTTGTGAACCTCATGAATGACTTACTTAACGTAGCTATAAAACGAATCCATAAGAGAAACTACGGTGAAGAAAGCTGGCAATCTGGGTATCACATAAATGGCGTCTGTCGAGGATTGACTTGAAGAAAACACATGAAGGGCTAGGATTTTTCACGCTGCACTCGTTTTCAGTCGCTGACAAGTTACTGGGTTAGAATTTCCTGTCCTAAAACTGCCTCGTCAGTAGTTGAGTCCTGAAATATGTCCAAACGTTTTGAAGGACCAAAGAGCGATTTGCTATGAGCTACTGATTGTCTAAGAACTGGTAACGCAGTTAGTCTGTCCGTTGTGTGAAATGGCCTGATTTGTGCCGTGCGTTATAGGCGAGTAGGTGTGAAGAACTTGTAGACCACAGATTGCTGCAACAGTCGAAAGAACTTCCGGGCCAAAAACAGAACACAAGTGCCATACAACATTGTTGTGATGAATGATGGCCCAGGAAGGAACAGTTTCTTTAAGAAAGCACTCAAGACATGTGAGACTGGTTTCATTGGATTGTACTACGTTTATCCGTGCCGAAAAAGGCAATTTCAAAAGTAGGGGACTCGAAAACGTGCTTGAAAACTGTCCACACCATTGTAACAGATGGCTTTTCTTGTCGTGAGTAATTCTGGCTTCAGTTTGGCCCGTCTATAAAACAACCGAGTGTTTATCAAACCCTTCCGAACTGGGGACTACTCACTCGGCTTCAAACGTCTTCCAGTTGAATGGAAGCTTGAACTCTTGGGATCACCAAATAAATGTTTCACTGAACGAGAAATAAGCACACACGTACGCACACACACGACCATCGTACGGAGTTTATCCCGGTAGAGAAGGATATTACGAGAACCATTTAAGTTAGAGAATATCAGAACCCATCCAAAAACTTCAGTTCGGATTTATTGCACCCAAAATGGTATATCCAAGTGACGCGTAGTGCGGATGACAGGGGTAAAATTAAGAAGAGGATAGACGACAAGCCTCTCTAAAAATTGTTGGTAGGTGTTCTTGAGTGAAAGCAACTGAACTACTACCCTTACGGTAGACATGAGTGCTAAAATTGTGTCATTTAGGAGTCGAATTTTTGACTCCTCCACCTCAAGGGTAACTGTGTAATATGACAGCTTGAAGTGTATGGCCCATATTATTGCGACACACACATTTTCAAAAGACTCACGTATCAAGTCTGTTTCGCATTATTGCAGTGGAATGAAGCAGAAGAATGGGAGAGTTGAATACACGGTTTTCACAAAACAGTGAGATCGACCGAGTCAAGCTTTGGATAAGAGTAGACAATAATTGTTGGAGTCATCTAACAAGAATACTTGCATTTTGCGCAAAACACTCGCGCCAACAGTTTTCATCATAGCCTTTCACAGACCCCCTGGTGGTGACGACTGATCAATCACGTGCCCATATCCTTTCGCACGGGGACAATTGGCTGCGCTCACACCACACCGATTGATCGGCCTGACAGCGTGACGACCCTGGCCAGGACCAATCTTAGTGACCAACCAATCAGGTGCGTGATCTTTGGATGTGACCTTTAGTCTTGTGCACCAGTCATCATCGTAACCATCATCATCATCGATGCTCGTTGTCCTTTGTTCCGGACCGCGAGCGGCGGACCCTCCAGCCGCATCATTTGATGTGCAGTTGCTCGGCGCTGAGTATTCGCACAATGGAATTGAATTTTCGAAAGTGATGACGTGTCCCTGATGGACTAAAGCAATCGGGCAATTGAACTGAGAGTATCAGTCCAACCGTTTAAGCCCCATTTAAGCATTGCTGGATCTCAGAGATTCTGGGAAATTATCCCACAAGACTTTCCAACCAGTGAACAATGAAATTTGGTGAGCTGCAGAAATATCAAGGTAGATTAGGACGGTTACCCGTTTGAGCACATACGCAACATAGGAAGTTTTATTCCACTCGTAAGGGTTTTGCAGCTGAGAGCATTGTGCTGATAATGGACACGTTGTTGAAGGCATCTACTGCGCAAAACAGTAAATAAGCAACAGGCTTTCACCTGTGTAAATCGAAAGCGAATCAAAATCTCTCGTGAAGCTTGTGAACGGTGAATTAAGTCTCAGGAATCTGTATCTTTCATTTTCCGTCAATTGGTTATCATCAGCTCTCGGTGAAGACTGACGTTCTTTTGAAAAACCGCGAACGATTCCTCCGACTACTTGGAATTAATTTGCGACTCCGTAAATCTGATGTGATATGAAATTTCTTTTTTCTACCGTAATAAATTTCCATCGTTGAAAGTTTTTATAAAAGATAGATCCGCTGAGGCTTACCCTGGTTGTTTCCTAAAGTGAATGAAAATAAAATGGATTGATAGTGCTTCTCTTAGACAGTTTGTCGAAAGAAATTTTGTTTTATTTGATCAAGTTCATGCGTAATTCCAGCCTGTTTAGTCTATCCAGTTCCAGGGTAACAAACCTGAGCACAATGACTCATGATTTGCTTCGAGTTGAAATGAACGTAGACGTTTGTGTGGAATGTGTTTTGTTCACATTCACATCAATCTCGTCTGAACAATCGCCCTGATGTGCTAGTGTTGCACATTTTGTCGTCTCCGAAATCAAACAAGTGGGCAGACATGGATTAGGGAATTCTCCGAATAGCTAGAAATTATGACCCATATTTGAGATTCACACTTTGGCAAATGCTCAGTATGTGTTGTCTACCGGTTTCAAAATGTACTCCAAAATGATCCCGCTGAACTTGGGTAACAAGCTTGGATTTTAAGGACAAAATTGCGATTCGATCACGCGCAAGTACCACTTATTAACGGAATAAGACGCTAGGAGATTTAAAGGGGAACACACCACAGAATAAGGACTCACGTATAAATGGCAAACCTTGAACGTCAGATGGGAGAAAAAGGCACACAAATAGGCCAGACGAAAGATTTACAAATATGCAATTCCTACATTTGATTAGAGCTTATAAGATGGATAAAAAGATCAGCAGTTATGACCTAAATTAATTCGGGGCCCGGACTATCGCCAAAAATTCTCAAAAAATGTTTCAGTAATTCTCCTCAGCGTTAGTCAGGATAGGACGGGCATATTCGACGAGGG
>NW_008752311.1:82493-90292 GCF_000715545.1 Opisthorchis viverrini
TTATCGAGGATTTCAAGCTGGCAGTACCCGTTGTGAGAAACCCCTAACGCGGACAGTTTCACCACGCCAAAAGTGGAAGCAGTGAACTCAAGTTCTGCTCACATTAGGGCTCATCAGCAATGCCTATTCTATGTCTTTGCCCGGGTTTGAACTTCGCACGCCTCTAACATGTGAGGCACACGCCTCTTAATTCTCACGTCTGCACAGGCGAACATGTTCACGCTTGCGCGATGTGATTGGTATGCCCGACTGATCGAACGACGACCCGGTAACTGTACTGGTTTTGATGATCGATCGATCGATCCACCTGTCATGACTTCCCAGTCAGGTGGCGCCTCGCATATCAGATGTCCTGAACTCAAACCCCCGCACTACCATAGAATATGCATTGCGATGAGGTCTAGTAAGAGTGAAACTCGTTTTAAACAAAATTGCGCTCATTTCATCTCAGTGCAAATCGGTAGGTATTATGCTCAAGCTTGTTACCTGGAAACTCGTTAGGCTAAACAGGTTGGAATTACGCATGAACTAGAGCAAATAAAACAAACTTTATTTCGACAAACTGTCCAAGGGAAGTACAATCAACCCATCTTATTTTCATTCATTTTAGAAAACAACCAGTGTAAGCCTCGCCGGATCTATCTTTTACAAAACTTTTCAACGATGAAAATTTATTACAGTAAAAAAAGAAGCTTCATATCACATCAGATTTACGGAGTCGGAAATTCCGTTCCAAATTGCCGAGAGAATCGTTCGCGGAATTTTCCAAAGAATGTCAGACTTCACTGAGAGCTGATGATAACCGACTGACGGAAAATGAAAGATGCAGATTTCCGGGACTTATTTCATCGTTCACAATTCTCATGAGAGATTTTGATTAGCGTTCTATTTACACACGTGAAATCCTGTTCCTTTCTTACTGTTTTGCGCAACACATGCAAAGTATTCTTCTTAGATGACTTCAACAAGGTGCCCATTATCTGCACAATGCTCTCAGCTGCAAAACCCTTACGAGTGGAGTAAAACTTCCTACGTTGAAATATTGCATTTTGTTGCGTATGTGCTCAAACCAAAAACCGTCCTAATCTACCTTCATATTTTTGCAGCTCATCAAATTTGTTGGTTCACTGGTTGAAAAGTTTTGTGGGATAAATTTCCAACATCGTGGAGACCCAGGGATGCCTAAATGGGGCTTAAACGGTTGGACCGGTACTCTCAATTCAGTTTCCCGATTGCTTTTTTCCATCAGGTACACGTAATAACTTTCTAAAAATCAATTCCATTGTGCGAATACTGAGCGCCGTGCAACTGCACATCAAATAATGCGGCTGGAGGGTCCGCCGCTCGCGTTCCGGAACAAAGGACAACGAGCATCGATGATGATGATGATGGTTACGATAATGATTGGTGCACACGACTGAAGGCCACATCCAAAGAGCACGCACCTGATTGGTTGGTCACTAAGATTGATCCTGGCCAGGGTCGTCGCGCTGTCAGGCCGATCAATCGGTCTGGTGTGAGCGCAGACAATTGTCCCCAAGCGAAAGGATATGGGCACGTGATTGATCAGTCGTCACCACTAAGGGGTCTGTGAAAGGCTATGAGGAAAACTGTTGGTACTAGTGTTTTGCGATACAGTATTCTTGTTAGATGACTTCAGCAATTATTGTCTTCTCTTATCTAAAATCAGGGCTTGACTCGGTCGATCTCACTGTTTTGTGAAAACCGTGTATTCAACTTTCCCACTCTTCTGCTTCATTCCACTGCAATAATGCGAAACAGACTTGATACGTGAGTCTTTTGAATCTGTATCTGAATAATATGGGCCATACACTTCAAGTTGTCATATTACACAGTTACCCTTGAGGTGGGGGGAATAAAAAATTCGACTCCTAAATTACCCAATTCTAGCATTCATATCTACCTTTCCCAACAGAAAATGTATCCACAAGTTTTTTCGGAGAATCCTGCCGTCTATTCTCTCCCTAATTTCATCCCGGTCATCCACTGCTCGCGCTGAATGAGAGCATGTCGAGGGTTCGGTTTAGACAGTATTCATGTGGGTAATTAAGCTTATAAGATGACCACAGTACTTTATGGACCTGTGAATACACACTGAAGAGAGAGATGTGAAAGCATGTCTCAGCATATTCACAGCAACCAACATTTCTGTGGGCAGCTCCGTGACAATGCGCAGGTCATCCGTTGATGGATCAAACTATCCAGAAACATGTTGCAGCTTTGTCTCACTGCTGTTGTCGATGAAGTCGGTGAGGCCTGTAAGCAAAATTTCATTTTTAATTCCAATGACTTTTTCCACTTTTTACCCACAACAAGAAAGTAGGAATTGACGGAATTCCATCTGTTACAGCGGTAGGGAGCCGGTTCCAGGCAAGATTTTGTCTCCTAGTTTTGAAATCGCCTCTTGTGCGTAACTGCAAAATAGACCGCTAAACAGACTGGTCAACAATAGAACCCAGTGAACACAGTCCCATTTGTATAAATTGAGTGTTTTCTCAAAGAAGCTGATTTTCTTTGGTCATTATTCACCACGACAATATCGTGTTCTTTTTTAACTTGAAACAAATGTCTACAAACAATGGATGCCTCCTGTGCGGAGGTTAGTTAGACTTTTGCAGTACGTAGTCTGTGGTCAGTTTACATAATCCTATCTATCGATTTATGATGCGTGGCACAAATCAGGCCATTTTTTACTGTGCAGTCTAACTGCGTTACAACTTCTTAGGTAATCAACAGATCGCAGCAAATCGCTCTTGAACAAAGGGTCTTTCAGGACGTTTTGACATATTTCGGGGCTCAGATTCTGACGATGCAGTTGTAGGACAGGAAATTCCAACCAACCCAATGACCTGTCAGCAAATGATATCGAGTAAAGCGTGAAGAATCATAGCTTTTCTTGTTTTCTTTCAAATCGATCCTCGACAGACGTCATTTGTGTGATGCTCAAATTGCCAGACTTCTTCACCGTAGTTTTTCGTATGACTTTCGTTTTATAGTTACATTAAGTAAGTAGTCATTTATGAGATAGACAAACCAGGAAGCTCGTCAATGTCTGCTGCCTTAGGAGTTTTCCAGACCATAGGGTTTATGGTAGCATGTGATGGTTAGCTCACGTCTCCTCGATTCTCACCGATCAGTATATGGCACAACAGGGGCGAGATTACTCAAGTGGCCAGATCGCGAATTGACTGACCGGAAGGCCCGTGGTTCGAATCCGACCTCTGCCTCTCGACTTCTCCTGTTTAAGCTTGGGCAACCTGGCAGTATCCCAGCCCTCGTGCTTCCTTCTGGTAGCATGGCAGATAGGCACCAGAAGGGTGTTACAGCTGAACGATTTTTTATGGCACGGCAAAACCACACTACAAATCACAGTGTCTTTCTCAGCGAATCATCTGGAAGTGACATGACGGTTGTCCTACAGTAGCTTTCGGTTACGACAGAATTCACGCAATAATATCTAAATATTGATGCCTCTCTCAGACGGCAAAACTACAAATCACAGTGTCTTTCTCAGCGAATCATCTGGAAGTGACATGACGGTTGTCCTACAGTAGCTTTCGGTTACGACAGGACAGAAGCAATAATATCTAAATATTGATGCCTCTCTCAGAAAGCAACAGGCTCCCGTACTTTGTGAACGCCAAAAAATGTCTGATTTTGGCAAAAAACAGATGGCCTAGTGAAAAACAGAGCAGGGAACACATGCTACGAAGTGCAAAAACCAACAGATCGATACCGATGAGAAGGGTTTTTTTAGGCCAACTCCGGATGAAGGTGGAATACCTAGTAAAATCAATAGAAATAACTGACCGTTCAGCTGTAACAACCTTTTGTTGCTTAGATGCCGTGCCACCTGAAGGAAGCACGAGAGCTGAGTTAATGCTAGGTTGCCAAGACTAGACAGGAGCAGTCGAGGCGTCGGGGTTTGGATTCGAACCACGAGCTTTCCGGTCAATAAGTTGAAGCATTGAGCTATGACGAACTCATGTTCACCCCGCTGCTTAGTTTATACGGCTAGTTGTAATATACCGATTCACCGCTTCTTAACGAACCGCTTTAGAACCCTACTGGTTCATCTTGCTTTCAGAATGGACCCCAGAAACCAAGGTCGAAAACCTGTAGTCTAGGTTCAGATGCTCAACATGAAGGTAGATCACCGAATATAGCCCGAAACCGCTTACAGGTTAACGATGCTGTCGTGAACATCAGCTGAGAGCATGATTCAATAGAGCTATATGGATTGTTGGAAATCTGTACGAGGCTCTTCATCGGCCACCAGGCGGCAACCTAGAAACACAGCTTCCCTCCGTCTACAATCCGTCCGTACTAATGTGAAATAACAGTGAAACGACCTCCTACCCACCACCTTAATAGACGCAGACCAGAAAATGGAAAAACATTTTCGATTTGTGAACTCCCAATAGCATGCACACTGTACAGTCTAGTCTTTTAACTTGCACCCAGTCTTCAGTCACCACCTCTTTTGGAATCTGGTGCCCGCTGTCCTCGTCACTGCCCTTCCAAGACAAATTCACCTTAATTTGAGTGCTTGATCCAATCGATAACATTCTGAAAAATTATCGAACAAAACCACTAAAAGTTTAGTCACACCTCAACTAATTGACGCTGGACACCAGATCTTTCAGCCGGATTAGCCATCATCTAGTCGACTGGAGGCCGTTGGTCATCACTGCGAACCCATCCCTTAATGGATGAAAACGATGGGTAAAAACCCTTTCATGGTTAGGTCTTCCACTGCAGACGATCCTTGCTATGCCTTCGCACTGTTTTTAGTCGTTCCCGCAAATAAGCATAGATCAAGTCCTTCTCGCATTTTGTTGCCCTCATTTTCCCACTTGTTCGTTTTTCTGTGCATATGATCATCAGATCGGCAGTTGAGCTATTGATAAAGTCACAGATGTTTCACATCCAGAGTGTGCGTGAAGGAAATAACGGGACGTCCAATCAGGTGAAAAATACTTGGAACTGATTGAGTAGTCATCGTTTTCAAAAACGTTTGGTGAGAATCGGTGGATTTATTACTGGGCAACATTTCACTTTTGACGCAAAAGCTTCGTCAGGCCAAGTGACTCGGTTCCTTTGTTGTAATCAAACGAGATAACGTGAACAGCTTCCACGACTATCTCAACAGTCTAAATCCACACATCAAGTTTAGCATGTGCCCGAGCACCCTTTCTGGACTGCATAACACATAAGATTGGTGGGAAACTAAAAACTACTATTTACCACTACTACCACTATTTACTCATCAGCACACCCAAAGTCCGTGTACGCCAGAGCAACAGGCTCCCGTACTTTGTGAACGCCAAAAAATGTCTGATTTTGGCAAAAAACAGATGGCCTAGTGAAAAACAGAGCAGGGAACACATGCTACGAAGTGCAAAAACCAACAGATCGATACCGATGAGAAGGGTTTTTTTAGGCCAACTCCGGATGAAGGTGGAATACCTAGTAAAATCAATAGAAATAACTGACCGTTCAGCTGTAACAACCTTTTGTTGCTTAGATGCCGTGCCACCTGAAGGAAGCACGAGAGCTGAGTTAATGCTAGGTTGCCAAGACTAGACAGGAGCAGTCGAGGCGTCGGGGTTTGGATTCGAACCACGAGCTTTCCGGTCAATAAGTTGAAGCATTGAGCTATGACGAACTCATGTTCACCCCGCTGCTTAGTTTATACGGCTAGTTGTAATATACCGATTCACCGCTTCTTAACGACCGCTTTAGAAACCCTACTGGTTCATCTTGCTTTCAGAATGGACCCCAGAAACCAAGGTCGAAAACCTGTAGTCTAGGTTCAGATGCTCAACATGAAGGTAGATCACCGAATATAGCCCGAAACCGCTTACAGGTTAACGATGCTGTCGTGAACATCAGCTGAGAGCATGATTCAATAGAGCTATATGGATTGTTGGAAATCTGTACGAGGCTCTTCATCGGCCACCAGGCGGCAACCTAGAAACACAGCTTCCCTCCGTCTACAATCCGTCCGTACTAATGTGAAATAACAGTGAAACGACCTCCTACCCACCACCTTAATAGACGCAGACCAGAAAATGGAAAAACATTTTCGATTTGTGAACTCCCAATAGCATGCACACTGTACAGTCTAGTCTTTTAACTTGCACCCAGTCTTCAGTCACCACCTCTTTTGGAATCTGGTGCCCGCTGTCCTCGTCACTGCCCTTCCAAGACAAATTCACCTTAATTTGAGTGCTTGATCCAATCGATAACATTCTGAAAAATTATCGAACAAAACCACTAAAAGTTTAGTCACACCTCAACTAATTGACGCTGGACACCAGATCTTTCAGCCGGATTAGCCATCATCTAGTCGACTGGAGGCCGTTGGTCATCACTGCGAACCCATCCCTTAATGGATGAAAACGATGGGTAAAAACCCTTTCATGGTTAGGTCTTCCACTGCAGACGATCCTTGCTATGCCTTCGCACTGTTTTTAGTCGTTCCCGCAAATAAGCATAGATCAAGTCCTTCTCGCATTTTGTTGCCCTCATTTTCCCACTTGTTCGTTTTTCTGTGCATATGATCATCAGATCGGCAGTTGAGCTATTGATAAAGTCACAGATGTTTCACATCCAGAGTGTGCGTGAAGGAAATAACGGGACGTCCAATCAGGTGAAAAATACTTGGAACTGATTGAGTAGTCATCGTTTTCAAAAACGTTTGGTGAGAATCGGTGGATTTATTACTGGGCAACATTTCACTTTTGACGCAAAAGCTTCGTCAGGCCAAGTGACTCGGTTCCTTTGTTGTAATCAAACGAGATAACGTGAAAGCTTCCACGACTATCTCAACAGTCTAAATCCACACATCAAGTTTAGCATGTGCCCGAGCACCCTTTCTGGACTGCATAACACATAAGATTGGTGGGAAACTAAAAACTACTATTTACCACTACTACCACTATTTACTCATCAGCACACCCAAAGTCCGTGTACGCCAGTATTGTGTCATCGATGTTCCGTCGAGTCAGAATGCTGTGCACAGAAGAGATCGACCAAACAGGAGCTCAGATCGAGATTGCCAGTAGACTTCAAGAAATAGGATACCCAATGAGTTTGATTAAGCGTCAACTAAGAACGATATTGGCTCCAGTATCTAGACCCAGTGAGGAACGGATTGGCACAGCAGTCATTCCAAATAAAGCAGGAACATCGGAGGTTATTCGAAGACTGTTGAACTTAGCCAACATTCGAGGCATGAGACCGCGAGGACACGGGCCATAATTGTCACGCTGAAGTGTGATAATCCAAGCGCTTACTGACTACATCAGCTTGATGAGGTGTATTTGTGAGAGGAGTTGAACGTTAATATATTCCAACCTCATTCAACGGAGGCTGTTTCACACGCATTTCAGTAGACTGTATAGCTTAAAGGTGGGGGCAACTTAAACCAAATGTGACTTGTGTTTCTGCATCTCTTATTGTTTCTCAAAGGAGGCATCAAAGGTACGTTGATTATGGGTGAAATGACTACTACCTATTAAACCAGCGATACCATAGTTGATTTTTTCACAGCATTTGATCTGCCGTGCTCTCCGCCACATAGAACTATCCCTAAAACACACTGGCGCTGAGACAGAAGAAAAACTGTCCGAAAGAGTGATATCGAATCAGGCCGAATATGCTAAATGCCAAATAAAATAATTTATGTGAAATCAGCTGCTATCAGGTATGCATTCGATCAATCAGTTAGGTCTACCGGGAAAGCTACCTACAGCACTGACAAGCGAAGCGAA
>NW_008752311.1:91518-93312 GCF_000715545.1 Opisthorchis viverrini
ATCTGTCTGTGTCCGACAGCAAATCAATTTGGTTAAGTTCACAATTGCTTTAACTTTCCCAAGGTTTCGAGACACGAATAAATTAATTACCCTCTCACAGGTGGCCAAATCTGTGTCAAGATCTCTTTGGTGCTTTACGGTTCCTGTGAAGAGGATAGCAATTGTGTTCTCAGGGTTTTTTGCTTTTAGACGATCAAATCGATTCGGTTTTCGATAGTCTTACTGTTTAGTGGTTTGCCTTAAATTACGAGGTTACTTAATTAGGAATGAAAGCTTATCACAAACACAGCTCCTCTGTGCTCAGAGATGATGCCTGTGGTTCAATACTTGAAGGCCCAATGTGAAGTCAAGTTAATACCAATGTCGCTTGACTTCAAAGTGATTATGCACCGAAGGTACTAAGTGGTGCTGCGCGGTGGTTATTTCGACAACGGCCAATCAGACCATGTCCATCAACGATAGGAAACGTTTTCGTACGATAAGGCCTGTGGAAGCAATGACGCTGCTAAAGGCACCAATTCACTCGTGATTATCGTCTGGAACAAATTCGGAAATTCGGAATGACGTTCTGTGATATAGTAGAGAGCGACTGTGTTCCTTGTGACAGATTTAACTCCCTTGGACATGGGCTGGTGGAACAGCGGTAAACCACTTGCCTTGCACATCTCAGACCTCACGTTCAGACTGAAGATGTGCACCGCCGAAAAGCCAAGGGCCCACTACGTTTGGTGTGAACTAACCGGGCTGGGTAGGTTGGAACGGAAGTGTGAAGTATGAGACTACTCATGAGTAGCCAAACTTTAGATCAATTTTATTGTTAGATTTAGCGGTCTTGATTATCGAAGTATTCTTGGAACAATCAAGCATGCTTGTGGAGGTCCTTTGGAGACTGTAAGTGGCTTTTCTGATCAATTACCGGACCCTTGTATATAGGATGTCACTAATCTGGAGCAACTAACATACCAGTTTGAGCAACCTTTGTTTCTCGTACTGTGGCAAAATGATGTTTCATAAAAGGTGTTTGCGAAAAATTTTGTGAAGCTGGTGTCAGAACGATAGGAGACCATTTTTTGGTTCCACTGAATATGTGAATTTTTCTATCTTCCCGATATTTATTCCCTGTCTTATTGCGAAAACTACAATTCGCCTCTGCTTTGCTCTCGTTTTTTTTGGGAGAGGCATTTCGTAAGTTTTACTGTGTTTATTTTTAAATTTTCATTCCCTATAAAACTAATAAATCGATTACTTTAACCAAAACATAACTCAGCAAATAATTCATTCTTACCTCTCGATTGGATAAAGATGAATGAACAGAACAGTTCATTTATAGGCCATCCACGAATGCTCACAGGTATGCTTAAACACCCTACTTGAGTTCTCCAGACGATCGAAATAGTCGTAGGTTCTGTATGGGGTTCATATAGTTTATTTTATCATTTATTTTTGAAGAGCATGGTCACAAACATAAAAAGGGAATGCAAGCGATGAATGCGAAAGAGTAACAGGAGAATATGGGAGAAAAGAGAGAAACGTCTCATTCGAAATCATGCCAAGGACAGTGCCAGTCTGATGAGGCGAATCCCAAAGTATGTAAAGATTTTGGTATGGGAACAGGCGTCTAAAGACTAACAACCAAAGAAAGGACAAACAATGGTGAATGCTCTTCAAGGCGCAGTATGCGCTAGCACAGTCAAGACTCGCACATCAGGCACAAAGTGACCGTCATACTGGGTCTGGGGTGAGATTAAATGGCAAAAATGTACCTTCAGCTCCATGTGCCACGCATAAAAGTGT
>NW_008752311.1:93771-107376 GCF_000715545.1 Opisthorchis viverrini
GATAAGAGTGCACGGAAAGAGAGACGAAGTGGTCGATAATAGACCAGACGTCAACAGGAGGTTGTACAAATAGCAACACAGGAGCAGTGCTACACAATTTCGTGACCGAAATGACATGCAATTCTCTAACCTACCGAGCTACTGTTGAACACAGAAAAGAGATAAAAACCTTTGCATAGCAATAGGATCAGAGCGGATTCCTCACCTCAGCTTGATTAGTCGGTATATGGAATGTCCCATTACATAACAATTGACCATTTATTGCACAAAGGCACAGAGAATGGATATTATTTTCAGGTGAAACTCTTGTAGGTAAACCACTTTTCTCAATAGAGACGTAAATAATACCAGTGTAACGGTGATACAAGTGATCGGGAGGCACGCGAGTAGTATGTGTTGTTCGTAGAATTTCGCTTTGCGTCGATTGTAAAATGGAATTCTGTTGCGGAATTCGCGGGGCCACTTTGTAACATTTGCTTTTATTTGACCGGCGAATGATTGGAGGCAATGAACCTCCAGGAAGACTCGTTCGGGTGAAGATCTGTGTCCAGTTTTTGTAACTAAGATGCAGATTAGACTTTTGCTTCCTTGTTCAATGGTCCGTAGCCGATCATTTGGCATTTCCGAGCAAATAGCTCCGCAGCGAAGGCCTTCTTCCTTTTCACCAGCAACTCCATTGACCTGGACGTTAGTAAATCATGATTCAACGTCAAACAAGGTCATTACCCGTTGGTTCTTGTCTGATAAATTTGGTTCTGTTTCCATGAATTCAGCTATATTATTGGGGATAAAAATGGGCCAATTTGTATCTCACAGGTTCAAGGCTGTCTTCATGCCGTTGAGTAATCTTGTGACACGAAGACCCGGCCGTTAAGAGCAACAGGCAAAATGCTACAGTTTGCTTGTGAGAATAGAGGAATTGATTCGACTGAACCAATCAGCGTCAATGATTTTGACTTTACCTTGTCTCTGTAAGTCTTCAAGCACAAACCCTCGAGGTAATGTTGAAGCACTTTTCAACAACCGCAAGATTTGTACTGTCCAAAACAATGTAGATGATTTTTTATTTAAGAGATTAGGGAAATGACGTTGACAACGCCTTGTATTTCTAACTTGAAACATCGGTGGAGAGCATGACTAGGCGGAAGTTCAGTGGAGAATTTGGCGATCAACTAATCCCTTGATTCTACATGAGGGAGTCAGGCTAAAATAGGATTAATACAACCAATCACATGGCTCTTTGTTCAGTGGAGTTGCTAAACGATATGTCAGCGCAACGATAGTCTGACCACCGCAAGGCGGGGAAGATATTGTACAGGAAACCATGTGAAACCGGACGGAGTGAAGTAAACCATGTGGTTCAAGAATAGTCACAGGAGACTGACCATGATCCCAGCACTGGATGGTTTCAGCATTCAACTACCAGTGTAGCGTAGATACTACTGATTGAGAGGCATGCGAGTAGTATGAGTTGTTCTTGGAAGTTCGCTTTGCGTCTCTTTAAAAGGAGAGATCTTTTGCGGAATTTGTGGAGTCGCATTGTAATCTCTGCTTAATTTTAGCGATGGATGATTGGAGTCAGTGAATATCCAGGAAAGTTCAAGAAGATGAATGTCCAGTTTTTGTAACTGAGATGCAAATGAGAGTTTTGCTTCCCTGTCTAATAGTCTGTAACTGGTCAGTTGACATGTTCCAATAAGGAACTCCGCAGCAAAGGCCTTCTTCCTTTCACCAGTCAAAGGATTTTGACTCTCCATCGCGCAAGGTATTCGTGAGCTGCTGTTGAAACACCCCTTGGACTGATTCCATATGTGGATCGATTTTCGAAATTAATTTTCTTTTGCCAACAATGACTCTCGTTTTATTAAATGACAAACAGCACCCATAACTGGTGAGTGCTCAGCTATTTGCCGCTCTTATCAATATCGTAACGGTACATTGCTCCCGTCCCACAGCAATACACGTTTATGTGCTTGCCTGTGTATCTCACCCCTGTGTACCGTTGTATCTGACGGATACGTTGAACAAATAGAAACGCTTCCAACCAAGATTAACGCGATAACTTTTTTGCTGGACAATCTTTCCGACTAGTACCCATCTAGTACTCACCTGGTACCGATCCATTCCAAGCCGTGTCTCAAAATCACCCACAGTCAGCATCAACCGATGCACTGAATATGGTGAGGTTGGAGTTCAACAAAGTTGCGCGCGAAAGCCTGCGTGGGATTGTCAGCAGTGTAATTTGTTCCGGTACGGTAACTTTTACCGGGCCAACTAGCCAAGTAGTACTCATTCATTCCAAGCCTTGTCTCTAAATCATTCATTGTTAGCATTAACTGATGCGCTGAATATAGTGAGGTTGGAGTTCAACAAAGCGGCGCCTCAAAGCCTGAGTGAGAATACTTGCTGTGTAATTTGTTCCATGATTGCAGGGTGAGAGGTGCCATATCTTGTATGAGTGTGAGTTGTCCAAACTGATAATGACTGGCCACTCATTTGTAGCCGAATACCTGGGTTCTCAACTAGTCCGCGGACGGGCGCAGATTATAACCTGCCCGCTGGGGTCTCAGGAGATACGCACTGCCGATGATTCCCCCGGAAGGACAAGACAGCTGCACATTGCTTCCAGGCTTTTCAGCATTCATTAACTTCACTTAAAGGACGAAACCTCAATTGGAAACTCGCTCCAAGTCTACGAAAACGACGTATGAATTCTCGAACGTCACCCCCGACTTATATTCACATTTCAGAAAATGGTTGGGTAACCGCTGAGAACGGAAACAAAAGTAGAATGATTGAGTTAACAGATACCAAACAGCAGGTACAGAGAGCACGGATGTATTGCTATGCACGGCTTTTGTAAATTTTTCAGTGTCCAGCCCAAAAAAACAAAGATATAAAGTTTTATACTGCCCACCATTCATTGGCCAAACTGACACTGAAAGTGATCGTTGAAAGTGTTCTTCTGTCAACACTCCTTCGAGCGGCTGTTAACCGGGAAGTGCCGCACCGACGTTGACTAGGAGCATGTGACAATGCAGTACGTAAAGGCACCTAAATGTGCCTAATTGTACCCAATTGCCATATAGGTCAGCGGACTCAAAGCGTATTCTACTAAAACAGAAAAATCGTAAGCCCAACGCGAAAAGGTCTGTATGAGGTATTACCACTGGGAGAATTGAGACCGAATTTGTATGTGCTACTTCCGGTCTGGCTGGTGCGGATTCGGTCAGAACAATCTGACTACTCGTGAGTAGTCTGAGTGTCTACCAAACTGGCTATCGGGCCCTACACGCGATTTGACCCAGGAGCCGGTTCCTAATGGAAGGAAATACCTAATAACTCGGCAATGAGTGCCCGTTTGTCTTCATGGGCTTGGATGACGTGACTGTACTGCTAACAGCTTCATCGGATGGGACGCCGGATTGGGGATCTGCTGTCTAAACTTGAATAGACGCCATTGTAAAATCTGAAGACCGGCTTCTTAGTACAGACAGCTGTCGACTTAGTTCGAGTAGCAATGTGTGGTCCGACTCCCAGAAGGTCAAATTTAGCTCCAGGTTTGGATTCTTCCAGCTGTCCAAATATTAATTAGAAATATGTCAGTTTAGTTATTTCGATAAAATAAAACGCGATTACAAAACTCATGGCTGGCACCGTTCCATTTTTTAAAGAGCAAATGGAAGGTGAGTTCTCGAATTGCCCACTTCTAATAATCCTTCTCATGAGACATTTCTCAGGAAGCCGCTTACAGATACACACATCACGAAAAAGACACATCCATTTACACATATGTGCTGTGTGGGAAATGGCCCCAACATTTGCGATTTTCGAATCCTGTTTGCTCTCGGACTGACTGCTTATTTATACCCTTCTCTGATTATAGCATTGGAAGGCCGTGAGTTGCATTTTATCCATTTAGTTTCTCAGTTTTATGCGTAATAAAAAGCAATGAAATGGTTATGAGGATTTCATCGCACACAAAATTGATGTGAAAATTAGCCGCTCATTTGTCAACAACTAGCTTGCAGAAAAGAAGCTTCGATCGACTTTGGAAAGGAAATTATTTAGTATGGATCCGTGCCAGCAGACGCGCTTTTGCTCGGAGCCCTCCTCATTAGGTTTATTTTTTGAAGAAAAAAGATATTCTCAGTTCAGCTTCCGAACCACTCATTGCGAACATGAGCAGTTGATTGGTTTGCTGAACTTGTTGCCGGGTTTCCAAACATTCCGCTACTTTGCGGAAGGACCTCATCACTGCACAGTTGTGCTAGTATTTCCCTCCGCTTTTGCTTGCGTTTGCATGGTTTCTAAATTTCTTCTTATATCCTTGATGTGATTGGCTTTTTGGCGAGGGGTTGCAAACAATTTCAAACGGACCTATTACATCATGTGCAAATGAACACTGAGGCAACCAATTACTTTGAAAATGCTGCGCAGTCTTCAAAGCCATAAAACGCGAGTAGCTGCGAAGAAATACCAACCCAACCACGTGCTGACAGGGTCTCTTATTACTGCGGCCAAGCACTTGCAATCAGACTGCAAGGGTGGACGAACGGTTTAAATTTCATCTGATCGATCGCGAGAAATAAAAATATTTAGAGTTGGTTACTGTATACTCACCCATACGTTCCGTACGACTATCCTGGTTAGACCGGGTGAAATTGTATCACTGAGGTATGCTTTTGTGTGAATGGATTGATGTGCACACTGGAAGGACTTTTTGGATGCAAATTCAACGAATTCTGCAGCTTTGCTGAGCACGTGACTGTGAAGTCCCGATTGGTAGATCATTACACCGCAGAAACCGGAATCCTATTGGTGTTCTTTCCAAAAATGCGAACGGCGCATTTGCCGCTCAATCACAAATGTGTTCACCTGTTTGGATATGTGCCATTAACTATTCTGGCATGGAAAACACGGTTTGATTTGCCCGGATGCGTGACTGGGTCCTTGTCTAAGCTTTCTCAAATCCTCGTCCATCCTACGATGTCCGTAGGGTATCGGGCGATATCAAAGTCTGGCCAGTTGTCAGATTCGTAAGAGGGGATCATTAAAGACGCTTGAAGACAGCAGCAGTTGAATCGTTCTGGGCATAAGCGTGGAGAATCAATTTGAACTCTACTGCACATGCGAGACAGTGCGGCTTCTTGGTACGACACACCCGGCGAGTAAGAGGCCTGAGCTCCATCCAACGACTCCGTCTTTTCGTTTGCACCGAGTGCTCGAGTCCACATTCAGCCACATTCAGTCCACGCTTGCTTGTGAAAGAATGTGTAGAATGAACGCATCGTGGGGCACCTGGTTGCCAGCTGCCAGAAACGGAGGTCTAATTTTCAAAAGCCGCTTGCACTTACCATGTTTCCGGTTTTGACCAAATCAGTTGAATACAGTTGAAAACTTCAAAACGGTGAACGAATATAAGTTTACCGGGAAATTTTCGATCAACTGTAGGAATAAAAACATACTGTATATTATCAAAACCAGCCTTTTATACACCGTGACACGTAAAACTCAATGTAAATTTGATTCCACAGTGCCCGATGCGAGTAAGTACCTTAGCAATGATGTTGTTGTCGTGACTGTCATCCAAACCGCAGCAGTGTGTGTATTTTGACATAGTAGTGACAGGAAGTGCTATATCTGACTGCTGTCGCCGCTCCAGTGTCTTAGTGCCGGAAAAAGAATCGCCGACATGGAACTGCGAAAGTACAACGGCCTCGCGCTATATTTTGAAGGGCGCTGTTTGACCTTGATCCAGAGCTGTCTAATCGGCGCTTAGCGGAGTTTTGAGAGTAATATTCAGTAATCTGACCTTCCTGAAAGAAAGCCACACAAGACTCCACAAAAAAGCCGAGCCCTTAATTTGAGCTTAATTTTCCCCGTGTAAAAATTAACCTGCATATCTGGCACTTACGCCGATTGGACAGAATTTTAGTCCCGGTTCAGAAGCTTATGGAAACGACCTTAAAAGGGCACCCGTTTGGCAGCACCACCCTACCATCTGGTAAGTACATCGGACGTCAGTCCTATTTTCCGTTTTCTCCGAAGGAAGACGTTTTTGCAAACTGTGGCAAACTTTCGTCAAACTGCCTACTTGCTTAATGATTATTTCGTGTGATCTGTCTGGCGTAAAGTGATACGCTGAGTGCAACACTTCTTTTGTACACATTACCACGGCAGCGTTTTTACGTAAAAAAAACGTTCATCTGATGAATTTCTTTCGAAAACGTTTGTGAGACCTTGGTAATAATTGGTTTATTGTTGATTCACATTGATAGATGAAGAAAAAAGTAAGCCAATCAGTGTGCTCTACGTTGTTACCCCCTTGACCCATGTTGTCGATACGACTCTCACTCGGGGCAGTACTTGCGCACAAGTTACGACAATCTCAGATTAGATCAAATCACGTGATTTCACCCGAGACGGCTGTTTCGAATTAGTAGCACGAGTGCAATTCATTGCAATACAGCAGAATGAGGAATATTCATCTGAAGGTTGACGTGATCACGATCTAATGTGCTTAGGTCACAACTACCCCACTTTGTCGGTTGCAAAATAATGGCAGTTCAGAATGCTTGTTATACTGCGCTCGGCCCAACGAAAATCAGTACGGTTGATGAAGCAGGATATTCGATAAAGTATGATCTCGAGAAATCATACCGGCCAGTTTGCAGTTAGGATGTTGCTTCGCTATTCCTCTTCAGTAGTCGTAGCTATTATACACTCGATCAATATTTGTGACGGTATTGTGTAGGCTATATGTTTAAAGCCTTAGCTGGAGACAGCCCACGGGTTAAGGCGCAGAGTTTCTGACTGGAGGGTCCGTGGTTCACATCCTACTGCGGCATCTCAACTGCTTCTGTCTGGGCTTCAGCAACCTGGCGCTATCACAGTCCTCGCGGTTGTGTACCACTCCAAAGGAAGCAGCAAACTTTTTTAATTGTTTGTGATCTACTGAAAAAAGCCAACGCATGGTGGTCATCAAACAGCAGATGGCTGGTTTATTTTTGGTTTCAATCCGTTTTCACCTATTAACCGCAAAGTTAATGAGACGCATATTCACACACACAAACACACACACAATGGTGCAGATGAGAAACTAATGCTTGGAGAGATTCCTCAAAATCCATTCCAAATCTTGGTCAATAGTTTGCTGTAAGAGGAATACGAATAAAAAACAGAAAGGCTAATGAGTACGTCAAAATTTTGTCTAATGGCTGCACCTCAGTAAATCATGAAATCGTTTGATCATTCCAGGTCCAGTAGCCTCAGAGATATGGTTCGGTTGCCATAGTCCTTCACGAAACGCACAGTTACCTGAGCTTGACAAGAGATGAAATGAGGCAAACGAGTACTCCCGGTTAACTCTTTAAGCAAGAAGTAGATCGAAAACTAGAAAGGTAGGAGCTTAATTATCAATAAGCCTGAAAAATTGGCCAATATTTCCTTCAGCTTATCGGAAGTGCTAAACAACCGTTCATTTATTTCCGGGATTTGACCAGTTGTGTAATGGTGTACGCTACTGACAACACATGCGAGTAGTGTATGGTCCGGTGTCCAAGCTCCACCCCCAAACTGACACATAGGGAATGTTGGTACGGAAGATATGGAAGTAATTTGCAGGGTTCTTTATATATTTTTTACTATTCAATGAACACCCAGGGAAACTTTAAGAGGACGCTTGAGAGCAGTCACTTTTCTCGAGCTCTGTGCAGATGAGATATTTTCTCTGGTGCTCAATGGCTTGTAACCGCTCAGTTTGGGCTCATTAACTAACAGCCCGGAGGCAGAAGTCTGACTCTTAGATCTGAAGGTATAGCATGGCTCCTAAGCCCCACCTTTTCAAAGTACTGACCGAAAGATGTTTTCCGTTCAACCGTGTTTTAGCACATTCCCTCTGTGAGTCGCATCGTTTTGCAGAAGACTGTTCCTCTATTAGTTGCAACCGGCTTAACTCAGTCAGACAGACACACATCGTGCAATGAGACAGTGCCAAACCAAATTTGTCAGGTAAATTAGCTGTGTGAAACAATATGGTTGGTCAACTTTGACGATAATGTCGACCGTATGCAGAAAACCAAGGTAATATTCTGACACATATGAGTATACCTCTACATCTTGTGAACAAGGCTTTGCCTCCGCGGTGGTCACAACAGAAGATGACCCCACGGAATATGCGGTTAGTCTGTTACAAAAAGTGCCCAGAAAGTTTGACGATTCAACCATGAACATCCCTGAGGATCAATGACAACCTTATGATATCCAGAATACACATAGGATCAGGTGCAGGGGTTTTCGTCTAACCAGCAGTTTGCATGATCTTCTTATCAAACAACCGAAACACTGAGCTCCTCTGATACAACTGTTTCGCATTTCAGTCCGGAATTTCTGTAAGCAAAATTTCCAGGATACTCCTGCGTTCAAAAGGTTATGAGTGAATATTTTTTTAAATGGATAACACCGAGCAGACCAATATGCATTCATAGTTCAAATTTCGTAAAGTATGGTTGTCTACTCACTGGTCGTTTTCTCGCCCAATTCCTTATTCTTTCACTCACGGAAAACACCACAGTCGATGCTCAATGTGAGTCTACTTTCTTCTTGTCCAACGAGTTGTCGGAAATTCCGTATCTTCTGGTACAGTTGGCACCTACCCGCACCCATAACTCACGAGGTCCCAAGGAATTCGGAGGCCATCATTAGTAAAACCGTCTTCCCCAGTAATTGTCCCTCATTGGTGCCAGCAGCACCCCAGATCCAACCAATCAGGTTGTAGGTAGGTGAGGTGATCTTAACCGAAGACAACGTCAGTCAATGAGTTGTAAGAGAGAAGTGTACAACGCATGCTTGATTCTGCAGTCTGTGCAAATTCTCTAACGGTATGTAAATACACACGCACATACACAAACAAAGTTGCTTGATTCGGCGTAGTCACTGTCTGTACATTACCACTTCCGCCCACTGCATCCATAGCCGCGAATTACGAATTAAGTGGTGTTACAACAAAGACAAGATTTGAAAAGTCTCAATATCGATCTCAGTGTCGATCAGTGCTAGATGACCAGGGCAATAGATGAACGTCCTGTCCACTTTGGACTTGGACCAATTTTCACCTCGAGAAAGACTCTGCTCCTTCACGACTGCCTTATCCATCTTAACAAAGATGTCATTAGAGATTGTTTCCAGCAATCTGTTGGACCACGTCGAGTTACGCGCAAACCCCAAAAGCCAAATTGTTCAAATGGAGGTTTATCTACAAATGCGGTACTATAAATACAGTAATAAAATAATAAAAATTTACAGACCTCAAATCGTGGGACTAGGCTTGCTTCTGTATTCCGGTTTAGAAACCGCTAATTTCTAACGGATCTCAAAGTCCAAACCGACTCAAAGCCATGTGTTTACAAGGCAGCGAATTGAACAACCAATGTGATGACAAGGTCAAAGGACGGTTTACGTTCAGGTCAACAAACAAGAAAGATGGTATGGGCGCAAAACTGAAATAGCAAAAACAAAGAATGCCGTTGTAGGAAATGAGGATAGAAGAAAAGAATCAACAGTCATAACTAATCATAGAATTCATTTCTGTGCACTACAGTGACTAACCGGCTGATAACCGGTTGATAATCAGCTGTAGCCTCACGTAGTGGAACGATAAATAACCCTTCCTGTCCCGTTTTTAACGATGTGTGCCTCGACCGACACTGATAGGTCGGCCCACTCGCAAGCAAACTCACAATCCTCTTTAGGCAGACAGCAATTAGTCATTGATTGTGGGATGTGTGCGTACTTGTCTTTATCTGACAAAATTGGATGACCACTTCTGAACAACACATGGGCTATTCGCGACCCCGGCGTACACTCTTTTGTGGAGTATAATACTCACGCACAACCTAGGCGAGTACTACCTTGGAACTTTTGGCTGTCAACAAGCGAGTTAAACATAACCCAATTCGTAAGGAGAAGCAGCAGAATAGAAGTTCGAAGGTCACGTGGTACAGTCTTGCCTACAAGTTTGTACCAAACTGCGTCCAAACTAAAATATCTTTTGTCTAACATATTGGCATTGCCGAAAATAGTCAAGAATAACTTTCCCGAAATTAGATGGGTTGTCGTGGCTGAAACTAATAAGCTTGTCATGTTATCGTGTCTAATACTTCAACCGCTGTAAATCCTACTTTCAGTGAAACTGTTCGGTAAGTGCATTTGGTCAAACATGTCTGAGTGTAGCATTATTGACAGATAATATTTCAAAACATCTAGACTGAAAAAAATCATGCAGGTGGGGTTCGTGAGGCCAAAATTCTTACACCAACGGTTTACAAGCTGACAATAATATCGGATAATGATGACATGGATCTGAGAAACCGTCCCCCTGAGAGAGCTTTTCAGCGGCGTTCAACTCGGTCTTTGAATTGCTCAGTTAACAATACTCAGTGAATATTGATCCAGCCGAATAGTGGACCAATCACGAGCGAGCACATGTGAACATCGAACGAAACGCGCAAAGATCGACGGTCTAACAAACAGAAACTATGGTTCCGCAGAATCAAACCAAGATTCCACTAGATTGAACCGAGTCCCTTTTAATCGTGACACTACACATGTTTTCCGAATGCATCGTTGCACTCCGCTTTGCTCAAGATGTGATGAAATCCCTAAGGTGACCAGAGTTGTATATTCAATTGTCCCGAGTATAATTACGTGCCTGAGCAACGATTGACTCCACCAGATGACCACTGATTACCGGTCAGAGCGTTTTAACTGAATCCACTTCCATCGTCGCTGGTGACAAGAAAGTTACGAAGTCCTACTATTGGGTTAAGACATCACCTTGAACATCTCCGTATACGCCTACAGCTAGCTGATTGCTTATCAGAGATGTCCCGAACCCTGTTTGTACTCTTTTTGGTTTCGTGCTATAAGTTGAAGTCCCAGTCGAGCCCTCACTGAGGATGTTACCTCGATCGGTGATGAAACGTTTGCAATCGAACTGCCAAGCCCGACGAACCGTGACTTCTAAACGGATAAAGTGTGATGTCTTAGAAGGTGGAACCCAGTAGCATGCGGAAAATGCCCACGATATGCCATGGATTGGACGATACCCGAAAAATCGAACTGGAACGAACAAAGCCGACAGCGTCCGTTCGAAACCACTTTCGCCTAATAAGATGACAATGCACCAAGTCAAACAATCCAAATCGATGGATTACTTCTCCAACTGTTGGTGCGCCATGCTTGGGAAGGGGCTCTGACGTAAAGTGAAACTCGGAACCTCAGTCTAAGAAGATGCGGGTTCGAAAGTTTAAAACCTAAATCGGCATCATGCGAACACAACCAAACTGCTACTGATTTTCGTTTATCACATGGTTACACATGTCCAAACAGGATGAACTGTAGTTCTTTCAGTAATCCTCATAATTTAGGTGCGTAACTGAAAAGTATGGGTCCGACTTGTGAGCTATTTGTGTCCAAGAACTTCCCAGTAGATGAAATATGGATATAAGCAGGGGTTTTCGAAATCCCAGAAGCTTTGAGGAACTCTTCCTGATGCGTGAAAACTGATGAAGGTATTACTGCTCCTCCAAATTAGTTTGCAAATAAGTGCATATTCGTTAATTTCGTGCAATTTGGTTTCAAGTAGAACATAAGGTTGACGGAAACCCAGGGATTGCGCCTACCTGATGAGTCCCAAAAAGGGTGAAACCGGTCGTGGGCTGTCGACGGATTTTCACCAAACCCATGAGTAGTACATCACAAATATTTACATGTATCGCGATATCTTGAATATCGTAGCGACTGAAACATGAGGCGGCCTGATGCACCACATTCAGTTGCCTGAGAACATCACAAACGAGAGGTTCAGCTGGGTTCCAGGTGAGTCTCTCGAATGAACCGAATTGGTTTGCAAATGAGTGTATATTCGCTAATTTCGTGAAATTTGGTTTCAAGTAGAACGTAAGGTTGACGGAAAATCGGGGACTTCGCCTACCTGCGTATTCTCTTCTCAAACGCCGTCTACTTATTGGAAGAAGGCATCCGATCTTTGCGTATTTACTGAGAACACGTAGTTGCCAGGGTCCAGTCTGAATTACAAACATTCTGAACCATCACAGGATTTGTATGATTTGCTTCCCATATCTCATTGTTTGTGTGTTCCAATTTGCACACTTGCCTTATAGTTGGTCTACTGGGCGGGTATTTATTTTTTGGCATTTTAACGAGTTCCTGGCTGATGCGTTTATCTCATTAGCGAACCATTTTTTCGAAATGTCACATCTTTTATCTCACACTTTTCACATGAATCAACTAAAAAACTTTATTTTGCTTACCTCGCATTCTTCGTGATATAATAGACATGGAAGGTAAGTTGTCATTAGATTGAAATGCTAACTTTTGTAATGAAAGCGTTCGCGGCCAGTTAACATGGCTAAAGTACGGTTCCCCACAACCTGGGGAGTTTGCTTACGCTGCGTTTTAAGTTATCATGTTATATGTGTCGCAACGAGTGTCTGCATTTTGAGTTTTCTCAGTTGGAGGTTGTCGGTTCCCATATCTCCCCTGCATGTGGAACGTGAATTAGGGAATGTCCGAGAATGGAGCCCCTCAGCAGTATTCATCAAATTCTCAAAATGCGTATTTCTTATCGAATTCACAAGTAAGCTTATGTCAGGGATAGGGTAGTACATGTCATTTTTGTGGGCTGAACAATTCGAAGATGCGAAATCTGATGAAGCCTACGTAAGCTTAGGTCTGAGGCTGGTGCCGGGAGCACTTTGAATGCCATGTTTTTGCATGATTAATGATTCGTCTGGACAGTCTGGTGATTAAAACAATTTGAATAGCATTTAGGAACGAGGAAGAGTTTCACTGGTACTCTATCTTTGGTATGAACCAATTTTCTGTTCCGTACAAATAAAAACGCTGTTATGCGAACATTACAGAAATTGACATAGGTAAGTTTCGACCATCACCTGGAAGACATTTGTGCGCACGTTTTTGCATTTAACTATTTGGTAAGCAGTTTTGGAACCAAAAATACTGTTTTGCTCTCTTCCTAGCTGAAAAATTTAATATTACAATAACTTCGAATGCTTCATGTGTTCAGTTACATGAAAAGTTACATACGAAACAAGAGCAAGGTATAAAGTTAGACACCTAAAAATGTCACATCCCTCTGGCAATTTGATTTTGCCGCCTACTATACTTGATGACGTCCGTTCCAGTCGAACTTATCGGAGACGAATTTAGCAAACAGAAACGACCTAAATGCTTATTGCATTCCTCGTTGCAACGGTTTGTGTGTGTATGCATTCACCTATGTTGATACGCGCCGGCCCTCCCAGCCGTCAGCTGACGATATTATCCACCATTCGCTGTTATGTCCTTTCAACCTGTCACGTGTCTCCCGCTCGAATCGGCCTGGTTTTCCCTCGCTTTCTCACTTACTCTTCTCTCCTCTCT
The DNA here is from genome assembly GCF_000715545.1 of Opisthorchis viverrini. Classification (NCBI taxonomy): domain Eukaryota; kingdom Metazoa; phylum Platyhelminthes; class Trematoda; order Opisthorchiida; family Opisthorchiidae; genus Opisthorchis; species Opisthorchis viverrini. The sequence goes on from NW_008752311.1 coordinate 107,239, forward strand.
CTGGTATGTTGGGCTCTCAATAGGACCCAAGCAATCCAGCTTTACACCGTTAACGAGGCTTAACTACACGGTCACTTGACCTTTGTGTAACAATCAGCCAATCGGGTGCCAAACATGACAGCAGTGCTTCTTTCAGGG
>NW_008752311.1:118821-119044 GCF_000715545.1 Opisthorchis viverrini
GGGGGATATTGATATCTGCAACACTACTGTTCTCCACAATCTGTTTGGTGGGAAATCATGAGCACTTCGTTGTTCAGGGCAAACACCACATTTGATTCACGCGCGTCTATCTTGGGCCGTTTGCACGAGTTGACTGACCAAACAGCGCGTGATAAATCGACCAGCCATTTTGAATGTTCACGTTGTCATCGATTAGCAATTTCCTTATGAAGAAGGGCGCGGA
>NW_008752311.1:119157-119879 GCF_000715545.1 Opisthorchis viverrini
GTAAGGGCTTCATTATGGTGATTTCGTTCGAAGGGTTTTATTCATAGCCCTAGAATTCACACCTCACGCAGCGTGATAAACGAACACACGCCCATAGGACAGTTCAAAATTCAGCCTGCTTGAACTCGCTTGTTGTTTCTGGTTGAGGGCATTCTTTGTGGAGTTTGGTTAAGATCATTTCATTGCATCCCTGCTTACATTTGACAGACTATTGTGGACTCCGTAAGTCGATAGCTGTAAATCAATCTAATGGTCTATGGTTCACTGTCGCTAACATGCTCCAGCGTTTTTGATAACCCACTAGCGATTTCCTGCCCCGTTAAATGTGAAGGGTTTTTGCAGGAAGAATCAACAACGCGCATGAATCGGTTTGAAGTTTGTAGGCCACCATTCCGTGGCGTCTGGTTTGGTTTGCTGGCCTGACTTGCGGACTCCGGTTCACAAGTGCGATTTGCTGCATGCGATACAAGGACACAACTCAACAGTAGGCGATCTAAGTTACGGGCATATTGGAAGCGCCCAGCCTTCGTCACATTCTTTGGATTAGTGTGCACTGATACAAAACTCAGTGTTTAATACGAATCACCAATGGGGTGAAGGTCTGTGGCTCAAACTCAACATCTGTACCTCGACTACTCCCATCTAGGCTTGGACAACCCGGCAGTATCTTGCTCCTTGTGCCTCCCTCCGGTTGCATTCAGCTACTTGCCAACAGTGTGCCG
>NW_008752312.1:0-32578 GCF_000715545.1 Opisthorchis viverrini
GGATACTGCCAGGTTGCCCAATCTTAGACGGGAGAAGTCGAGACGCAGAGGTCAGATTCGAATCACGGACCTTCCGGTCAATAAATTCGCGTCCTAACCAATGTGCCATCTCGCCCTCTTCTTGAGAATTTCTAGGTCATCATAATCATCATCGACAGCATGACATCAGTGTTCAACACCGATGCTCTTTTACAACGAGCTAAAAGCTCAGACATAGTTGTGTTTAGTGCTGGAATGAACGCCGACTTATGTAGACTAAGCGCTGCTGAGGCCCCGTTGTGTTGTCGTCTTGGAGTGGACACGAGACGCACGGACAGCGGAGATCGTCCGCTCCAGCTGTGTACCGACCACAGACTGTTTCCTCGCAGCACCAATTTTCGGAAGAGTAGAAGTCGCTTGACTACTTGGAGCCCACCAACGAACCAGCCTCGAATCCAAGTAGACCACATCGCCGTTGTTTATCGGTGGCGAGGGTCGAACACGGCTTGCTTCTCCTTCTGGAACAGCAGCGTGGACTCCAACCTTGCACTTGTGCTATGCTGCTTTTCATTGCGCTTTTCAGGTTTACGGAAAACGCGCACATCTGGTTTAACCATCCAGAAGCTGGTGGATCCAGAAATCAAGGGTGGTGGTGAATTACTCGGTCAGTGCCTGTCTAACTTATTTCTGTCTATCTGGGAGAAAAAGACCGTCTTATACAACTAGGATGAATTAGTAACAGTGCCTATCTGCAAAGTGTACTCTGGATGAATGTGGTAACCACAGTTTGACTTCTGTTTTAACGAGGCTTCCGGCGTCACTGATTCCTCGTCGTCTTACGGCGGCACACGAAACGCTGACTCGTGAGAATCAAGTGGAATTTTGACCGGGTACAAGCTGCGCCGATCACGTCTTCACACTCTGTCAGGCGTTAGAGCAATACCACATGTACGTCGACCCACAATCTCGGCATTTCTTGACTTCAAGGGTGCGTTCGATTTTGTCGGTCAGTCAGCGCTGTTGACCGAATTTGCTCCATGGGGTGTGCTCCAGGGTTTGTGAACGTAATCTGGTCCCTCTACTCATATACTTTTGGGCGTATGACCTTCTTCAATTTTTTGACCACCGGTACCTCAGAGGCGTTACTAATTTTGGATGACGTCAACGGATGAGTAACGAGCTGATCGGAAAACGGGGATTTTTGTGCAGCAGGTACCTCAATCGCGGAAAGCGGTCGGAATCATCAATGGTGTTGGTTGAGCCATGTGCTACGCATGCCGAAACATCGTCTACTGAGACGAGTATTATTCTCTGTGCCTCCAAAATTGCGGAAACCGGGAGATGGGTGACGCATTTCTTAGCAGAAGGGTGTGAAGGAGGTTATGATGTTAGTTCGGTACAACTTCCAGGATGGGGTCCCTCTGACCCCGCCTGTGCTTGTCAAGAGATATTGCAAGAAACGTCAACTGATCGATGTCCGTGGCGTTCGTGCTTCCACTTCCTTCCTAGATGGTCTGATCGAGAGCTTGGAGGTGTAGCAGCTCGGCATGCTTGTGACAGGCCATCCATCACCAGGTCCCTTCCCTCCCTCATCCACTCTTCATTCTGAGGCTCTAAATATAATTAGATAAACTTCGTAGTAGTACGGCAGTGAAACATGTGTCAACATTGATGTTGCTGGATTTGCTACCAATTGTTTCTAATAGAGATCTCGTTCTGTAAGTTAAACCAACCTGTGGTGAAAAACCAAGAATCGTCAGCAGAGCGCATCTCAAGAAAACCCCAGGAAATCTCGAACCGGCCAGTAGTTTGCGACTTCCCGGAGTTCCACGAAATGCGCGCTGCTGACAATTCCCAATAAGGATGAAGCAGCTGTAGGGTCCCTCATAGGTTTTCAGCACAGATTGGCTTTACTTACAGGACAAAATCTCAATTGAAAATTTCCGAATCTCCTCACATTATAACTGATCTCTTCATGCCGCAAAGTGAATTCAACGGGTGTGGAAGGGAATGGTTTTTACCTTCATGGTTTTTCCTGTGGTGCGGTCAACAGTTACGATGGAGCTGTTTCCTCAATCATTCAATCGCACAATGATCTGTGCAGCATGCAGAACCATCAAGCACTGTGTTCTACGTTACGTTCTAGTTACTGTCAGCTAATGGTGGTGCTTAAATTGGGAGCTGGTGCACATTCCTTTTTGCAGCACAACTGTAAAACTAGGTTCAAAAGTTGATTAACAGCCTATGGAACTAATTCAGTAGGAGCACGTGAGATTAATGACAGTGCTCACTCTTCACTCCGGCTAAGTGAAAATGATCGTCCCAATGGACACTGGGACAACAGCTTGTTTACAAATTGTGCATGTGTAGTTAGTCGAATGCTCAGTCAGGTTCGATAAGTTAACTTTCAAAGTTGCTTTTCCAGGTTTATTATGCCACTGAATTCGCTCGCACATCGCTCGAAATGGTTGTCTCAGTTACTGTTCAACCCACAAGAGCGTTCTGATTATGCCCAATTGTCATACTGGTACAGACGTCGAGACCCTGGGCATTTTTATGCTTGTAATCGTTCGTACGCCGAATGTGTGTGTCAAACTATGAAACGCAGCCATATGCCTCCTGATAAACGAGCGAATCGCTCGATTTTGCATTATTCAGTCACACTAGTGCCCATTTTGCGAGTTATGGTCGTGCAAAAACTGAGCATGGCAATAACAATACCCTAAATACTTATCTGTCGCAAAAAATGGATTAAACTGAATTCATTCGTTCCACGTGATTTCTTTGCCTGATTACGCTTTCGTAGACCAGAACTGATCGCATGACCATGAGTTCCGGCTGTTTGAAGCCGTTTCTAAACTTCAACTCATGAAGGCATCAGACTCAGTTGTAACTTTTGTATTCCTGAGTCACTGTTGTGAATCAACTGAAGCAGACCGCAAATCACATTCGACTAACGAATCATCTGACCATTACCACTTGCCTAAACTGATAAATACAGTTGTTCTAACATGACCCTTTTGATGACTAGTTGTTAGTTTTATGAAATGGGGCAAACAATACAGGTATTATACTTCTGGTCCAATTTCTGGTTCGACGTGATTTTCTGTTAGTGACAGCTTGACTTGAAAACAGGATACTGCAACTAGTCTTCATTATTCATTAATTTATTCAACCAAGAAGGAGAAACTTGCATTTTTTTTACTTGTTTCAGCCGCTGTGGTGGTGGCTGTATTGCTAATCTTGCCATCAGGGAATGTCCGTCAAATCTGCATTGACCCTCGTTTAGTTCATGTTACACCACAATGGCATAGGTGAATGCGGTATCCTTTGCGAACCAAGTACTTCTATTTTCTTTGTTCATTGCTTGGTTAAGCCGGCGCCTTGGTTTGAGATTATACCTGTTAGATTATGTATCCTGACACTATCAGTTGTGCATGCTGCTGACGTAAACAAGAAAGGTGGGATTTTGGTGTGGTTACCTGACGGCGGAGAAGACAAAGGCACATGTCACAGTCGAAGTTGGAATAGTGTTCTGACAGCTATCCCGGCTGGGTGTACGGTCTTTGTAACACAACGGGGAGATTATTCCAACTGAGGGATTCATGAAAATCTAGCATTCTTACACCTCTAGTCCTGATCTCTGTTGCTATGATAGTGCAATATTGACTTTTCTGCCTCAGCTACTTGCACAAAGCATCTGTAATACTGTTTGTCCGGCTTGTTTGCACGACCTTAGTGTATCCTGTGTAGGACAGCGCGGCGTATTTTGACACTCCCTCATATTTTTTGTCCCGTTTGAATATTCAGTAACGCTGCCTTTGGGATTATCATCGACGTGAGTGCTCGTTAGTTTAGGCGTAAAGACTTATTCAAGTGCGCGGTAAAAGTGACAGATGGGATCTGCCTGGCAGGGTGACTGTCACAAGCACAATTCGTTACCGCAAAATACGACATCGAAATGCGCACCAATATGTCCCCTCGTAACTAGGTGTTGGCAATTCAATTGCAAAGCTCCAAGAAAAGATCAACAACCAATAGGAACCCGTCGGTGCTTCTGCAGTTACAGAAGCTAGACAACAACGCACAGCAAAACATGATAACTCATTTATCCAGTCCCAAATATTTACGACGTTGTCGTGCAGTTATAATATACCATTCGGCGAATATTAATAATCGTTCAGCTGTAGCACCCTTTCGGTGCCTAGCTGCCATGGCACCTGAAGGAAGCCCGGGGGCTGAGATACGGCCAGGTTTCTCGAGCCTAGACAAGAGCAGTCGGGATGCAGAAGTTGGGCTCGAATCACAAACCTTCCGATCAGTAAATTCGCGCTCCAAACAACTGAGCTATCTCAAGCTCATACCATTTGGTTCTAACTGGAGTCTAGCTAGCAAGTCCCCGACCCAGAACACAAATATCCAGCAAATATAGCTGATGCACCAGTTTGCCTCAGTTCCAGTCATTTGTGTTCATTGAACGTTTGAGCATAAACCAAGCTTGAAGTGAATAAGCTCATCAAACCCTGCCCTCTGTCACTGAAGACACTCAAACATCGGACTTTTTGTTAGCCACGTGTAGAAGAGGGGAGTTACTACATACTTCTCACTTTTCGAGATAGGATTTGCTCCTTATAGGAAGAACAAACTAGTATCGCCTGCAGGCCTTTCCTTGTTGAGGGAGAACCGTATTCGCAAACGAATGGGTAATTGACCGTAATTAGATGACGCATGTGTAGTAGAGCCGAAATGGGTAATCTGTCAGTATATTATCCGATAGTAGTAGTACGTCCAACTTAATCACATCAAATTTATACTACACTACACTCCCATGTACTCCTTTGGCATACTGTTCTGGTGTGGCTGAGGAGCCACATAGGCTTATTGCGGCCACCTAGTTACAGCGCGATTGCAACGTGATTTTCAGATAACTGACCGGACAAAACGAAGTACGCCACATAGTCAAATTATATTTGCTTTCAGGTGTAGTGTGAACTCATGCGGCCGCTTCAAAGTGTCGGTATCTCGCGAGCCGCATTCACAACAACAGAGTGATTGATGCAGCGAACTCAGGGTAATTAAAAGCATTTATTCTGACTATCTGGCCATTTCTTAAACCACAGAGATTCAGTGACAGAGCCACGGAAGTCGTTTTCGATTAAAGACTGAAAACAGCCACAATGACTGTCCGGCAGCTTTAGCTAGACAAAGACGATGACGCGGAACTATAAGAGAAAGTAGAGTAACTCGGGTTGAAAAAGTTAGTGAAGTTATATATTTTACCCACTTTATATGGCCCAAAGACCGTAACTTTGATTTACCTGTTGTGTGGCGTGACTGCTGGCCCATGGTGATGGGAATAAGCAGAATAAAGGACCAGATAGCAGTGGAAAACTGCCTCAACGTGTTATCCACTTCCATATTTTTCATTTCAATTATGTGGAATGTAAACATCCTAATCGGACTATTGATCCAACCAAGGAACATCCCCTTAACAGGACAGCTCTTCACTAAAAATACTGAGCAGTAACATCTACAGAGGAGAAAGAACTTTGCTCTTGCGTAGTACGTTTTTGGGGAACTCTCATCACTCTGGAAGTCGTAATGTTCTAGTGAAACAGATTTACGCATCAGAATAGCTGTACTTCACTTATACGAGATATTGGAAAGATTTTGAGATACACAAATCATTGAAATTCAAAAGAGTAGGAAGACAAGATATCAGATTATTGCGGAGCAAAAAATACCAGGAAATAATAGCTGAACCTTCCGTTGCAGACTTTGAGAGTACATTTGCCGCGCAATTCAGTTTACTTTTCCTTCATATCCGCTTCCTTCCGCATTGAACTCAACACCGGTGACAAGCTGGAGCGCAGGAAAGATAACTACCGTCCCAGTGGGATTTTGAGTTGTTGTTTCAGGACTCTGTGGATGCGATTCATCCAGGATGCAAAATTCAAGCTTTTCCGATTCTGTAATTCCGTTAGGACTTCGTGTGTTGGTGCTTCTGTGTCTAAAAAGAAAGGAGGTAGCGATTGTGGTTCTACGAGAAAGCGCTTATTCTTGACCAGGAGCGGTCTTGCACTTGGCTGTCGATTTCCCATGGCTAGACCCGCACGATCCGATTTCTCATTTACTAATAAAAGCTATGATTCACGAGGCGTCAAAGCTGGTAGAAATTAGTTTTTTATTTAGTGATCCCCATCCTTTACTACAAGGGTGGTGCAGGATTTCAACAAGTGATGCACTAAACCTAGGTGTGTGGTGGGTAAAGTTAGGAATATGGTAAACAGATTGATGACGAAGAATAATGAGAAATCCCAAGTTGGCGCTCGAAGGTAGTTCAGACGATAAAGTCATTAAAAATGTACAGCAATCGCCTGCAAAAATCTCACGGCTGACTGACAACCTCTATAGTAAAAATCACAACATGGGAAAATAAGGGCGACCGAGCTTTCTGAGAAAGACTAGTTGTGTAACTCAAATCAACTCAGTAAAGTAAGAATTAGTATCTAAAGAAAACTGTGGTAAAAACAAAGAGGTGGGAGTTGAAATAAGAAGTGATATTAAAAGGAACGGGTAGCGATGGTAAATTTACTCACAGGTAAAGATTCAAGTGGTATTCGATACCGTTGAGAACACGTTCACTCTTCGGAACTCACGGGAATGTCGAGCATCCCGAACAACAGAAGGAACGTCTTGGACGAAAAGGTGAATGCATATAGCAACGACAAACAGCCCATGCTCCAAAATCAAGAATAACAAGCTGAAATCAGTATCGGATTCGGTCAAATGAGTGTGTAAAAACGATACAAACAGTCCAACATTTGTCAGGATCGACAACCAAGCTTGCGCTCCCAGAAGTACGAGCCAAGTGAAACTGCCACGAATCAATAAACGAGGCCGCGGACGTCTGGTAACCCGTAACATTTTAAACGCATCGGAATGTGCCTCGAAAAAAGTGGAAACAAGGGCGATCGGAGCACCAAGCAAAGGGCAGACATAGGCGAAAAGAACTAAATATCCATGCTGGAGAACCATTTCGAGATAGTCATCAAATGGTTCGTAGGATTCCGCGCATAATTCACGTTTATAATTTGACCAATCAATAGCGGGGATGGGGAGCGTGTCACAATCTGCCGCACGTTTTTCTTTCGCTGCCAAACGTTTTTCATGCCACATACGGAACTGATATATTATCAGTGGTATTAGAGATTCGATGACAAAACGACGCAGGCTGTCCGTCAGAAGCATTGTGAGTAGAAGAGACCTGAGTGCTTCACTGTCAGACAGAACAAAACCAAGGTAGGCCAAACATCCGTAGGCATCAAGCATTTCGAACAAGAACCGTTTGATGATTAGCGCCCGGTCGTATTCTTCCCAACTCTGAAAACAACAAATAACACCCGATGATATGCATGCCACTGTGATGAGGGCTGAAGACAGTAAATTGGCGAACGAACTAGGGACTGTACCCGAGTAAAGGTCATAATCACTAGTTTCACCGAGGAACTGCAGAAATCACCAAAGACGAACCATTCTAAGGAGGCCAGTACACTGGGCAACCGACAACCTAGTGGATGTCAGCCATACTTTATCGTACGACATTTCACAGATGAGATCGAATCCCCACGTCTCGAAGTGGCCTCTCTTGACGTTGTTGTCATCATTATTACTTACTTCATTCCCTTCACTGATCGATATTGACAACAACAATCATAATAAATAGTGGGAACAGTGGCAGCACTCGTATTACTGTCAGGTTGCGTGTTAGGCAGGACCAAGTGAATGATGTTATTGGGCCTCTCCTTCATCCGTAACTCAAAATCTTTGGGTGAACTCAACTGGATTGTTGATGAGAGATGGATGTGCATTGGGTCCTATCGAAACTATCTGGCAGACAGCTCTGGTAGCTGAAATGATTTGACGGTAGACAAAGCAGACATCCATTTTAGATAACCATATGTCTATAAACATGATTATTCTGTAACTTTAGTGTGCGTGAGAGACGAAATTCAAAGCGAACCATCTAGTCACTTGTGAACTGTGGTGCGAGAGGGGATAGAAGATTACTGCAATTCTACAAAATCGAACAGCAACTCTATTATCGGGGTTCAGCTGGAGACCGGTTACTGAAGAGCACAGCCGGGAGGAAGTGCTGCATGTTCAGGTTACCTACCTCAAGGAGTTAAGGAAAGTGATACTCGTTTGGAGGATCATCCGCGAGACAGCTCATGTCCGTCGTCAGGATACCCGTAAACTTAAACAACCTACATGCACGTGATCCAATCAGTTACGGATGTACCGTCTACGACGAGACCAACAGTGGTAGAGCTTGCCTGGGTGCATTTATATTCCTAATACTACATAGACTGGATGAGCAGATGCTGAGCAATAGTTCAATGGTGAAAGAAGCATGAACCTTCGTTGTTGGTGGCCTGCCGATCGCTGGACAACGAAATATTGCAACGTGCTCAAGCAGCGTTCAAGTACACCGTTTGCAAGGGATAAATACCCTTGTAAACAGTGGGATGATCGGGTCCATTTGGAACCACCTAGCAAGTGTTTGAGTGAGGATTTCTGTCCAGGTTATTCGGCCCAGCACCAAGACAAATAACATACGCAGCATTCTCTTCCTATCAAAGAACCCTTTCAGCGATAATTCTATTTTAATAAGATCACACAGATGTGCACGATATTCAAAGAGGAGCTTTCATTCATTCTTTGTCCTGTGGCTATCCCTTCCTACTACTACCGATTACGAAACTGAAACAGTTAGTCACACAAGACGTTTTAACACCTAGGACCCCTACGCTTTTCTAAATCTGATGATTTCCTGTTATCAGCTTCAGGTACCAGAGGTTAACGGGCTCAGACGTAGTATAAAATAGCACGGGAACTGTGAAACTACTGGCATCAAATGAATCTAAACAGTACTGCAATAAGTCAAATTCGATCTCTGGAAGGATTGAGCTAGGGCAGTGGATGCAAGGATTCAAACGATGCCGGATCCATATACTGTTCATTATAAATCGCAGCTCATCTCCTATTTAAGGGACACTGAATGCGATGGAACAAGGGCGATTTATTAGGGGCACACTAATAGCTAGATATCTACTAACAGGTATAGGGTAGGGGCTTTTGCGTCGCCCAGCAACCGTTTCTCTCGAAAAGTAAAGCACAGCTAAAATAGTCATAAGTGTAAGAAATCTATTTTGACTAGACACGATCTGTGGACAGCTGGCGAAAACAGATCGCACCGAAAAACCCTGCCACACAATACAGGCCACGGAGCTTTCAACTGTAAATAACCCCCAACTACTGCGTATGGAAGTGGACGTTTGGGCACGAAAACTGGTTTTGAGTTCGGTTCGAGATTCAATACTGCATGGGCTATACTGCAACAACCCAAACCTGGTTTGAACAGTCCTTCATTGCGTGGCCGTCTTACTTTTGATCTCGGTACCAATGCAGGAAATGCAACTGCTCCATTGAAGACCCGGCCCGAGGATGTTTACCAACTCGACGCTTGACACACGGAACCTGCGAGCCATTGAAGGAGCTGCGATTGAACCCCCAACTTGGAAACCACGTCATTAAACATCAAAGGTGTTATATCTGCTGACTCGCCAATCTGTTGTATCCGCTACTGACACCAATCCAGTGCCTAGTGCCGGAAAAGACTCATAGAAGGGAACAACAGCTATATTCCGAACAAGCGAGTGCAAAAGTTACAACGGCCCCGCGCTATTTATAGGGCAATTTCTGGCATTGATCCAGGCTGTCACTCAACATCAATCCTGCTTCCATACAATGCCTGAATGCCGATCACATTCGGTCATTCTTCTGTGGCGTACATGAAGACTCATCAGCTTTTGCTAAATTGATTGAATGATTGACTGGCCTGGATGCCTGCCGGCTTTCCTATTGAGATCTTGTTGGTTTTATGGTCTCAGTAGGTTCCGGCAGTTCTGGGGTTACTTTCAAGAACCTGACCTTCCTGATAAAGAGGAAGATGTCAGAATGAACCACGCACCAAAACCCTTTTACCGTTTGCAGTAATGCGCCGGTACGGAAGCCAAGAAGGGCCATAAGATCGGACTGCTTGCTGGTCCAGCATCACGGCGAGCTCTGACTGGCCGGAAGTGTAAACCCAACAGCCGATCCATTATTCAGTATCTGCTGAATGCTGGTTGCTACTGGCGCGTCCAGAAGGCGTCGGAATTTCCAGAATGTTGCTGCCTGTTGCACTTTAAACACAACGTTTGTGACTTGATTTCGGGCATTTAATACACATTGTGCACTGCTGATGGTTGTTTTGATGAGAACGCTAGCTTGGAAGGTTCAGACCGAGAACTGAGCTGAGAGATTACCTATACCACATTAGTCTTATTTGATGGGCTTACAGAGAGTTAGTAATGAGGTGAAGAAGGGGGAAGAAAAAGTATGTGAAGGAGAAAGGATGGAGGCGTCATCAGAAGCCTGATAACGCCTACTCGCTCTGCTGTATGCAGCAAGTACAAAGATCCGGCTGATGGCACCACACGTTGACCGATGGCTGTGCGTGGACTGAGATACCGTGAAGGCGCCCACACTTGGACAGGAGGATGATTAGGGTCATCAACCGAAGGCTAAAAAGCCTGAATGCAGATGATTGGCGGAAAATTCGGGTGCACTACCATTTTCATAGAATAAGTCGCCACACGTGTTCCAGCCCCCAAGCTGGAGGGCGAGTGAAGCACGGACCCCCCCCTTCCGCCCCACGTGTAGCTCAATGGGTTATAGAGGTGTACAAACCGTCGCATCACGGTAATGTCCAGTCTCCTCCGGACGGCAGATAAATTGAGTTGGTGAAACGCATAGTCATTGAACAGCTCCAGTACCGTCAGGGTAAGCTATTCACACAGTAATTGACTTCCAAGGAATCATTCATTTTTACAAAACAGTGGATAAATGACTTAGTATACGGCATTAGGGTCACCTCAATATTTAGTTGGATCGATATCGAAGTACTTTTTCTTCTACACACATGAATAGCGTTGGCCGATATTGCAAAAAACTACTATAATTCATGGAGGGAATAGCTTGAGATTGCTGAGCGGTGATTTACGAACAACTGGAATTTCTTATAAAAACACTATTCTAGCGTTTGAGGAAATAGTTGGAAATCAACTAGAAAGGGCATTCCGGGTGAAACTTCTTGGATCACCCAGATATTCAACAGCAAGCAATGAAACAAGTGGTTCTGAAAGAACGTATTTGTTGGAGACTACTGCACCGGATCATCATCCCCATACACTTTAATCAAAAAAATCTGAAAAAGGTGGAGACAAACGAGATCTTTTCTCTGGGAAGAAACAATATAATTGTCAAACCAACTGCCAAGTTGCAGTTACACTTGCCACCTTGTCGTGATGTGGCTGCTTTGTGTACCTCAGCGACCCATTGGACTATATTTCGGGGTGTCCGCGCAACACTCAGTCTCTCATATCAGGTTGGTCACTTGGTAAAGTTCTGACGAACAATCTTCTGGCCTACCACGTTGGGGGTTGGAACATGTGTGGCGACTTGTTCCGTAGAAATGGAAATAAACTTGCATTTCCGGCCTAACACCGCGCCTTGCTGTTAGGCTATTGAGCCAAAGACTTAGGTGGAGGACACCACTCGTCCCCCTGTCTATGTGTGGGCGCCCTGACAGCATCCCAGCCTTCCTACAACCATGACACTTACGGGTAACAATACTCTCATGTTATGTCGGCCGTCGCGTGCTGTCACCAGCCGAGTCGCCTTACTAGCTGCATACAGGAGGGCGGGTAAGCGAAAACAAGCCATTACCAACGCCTCCCTTCGTACACCTCTACGTCTTTCGTCTTCCACCCTCCTCCACTCAAATTTGAATATTTTCTCCGAAGGTCCCAGCATTAGGTCTAACATTTTTGCTCGCAGTGTGTCACACACAAAAGCAGCTTTTGTACGTCCGAGTTCAGCCACAACCTTAAACAGTTTGAAGTCCGTTTTTAAACCCCGAAAGCCTGTCTGCTTAGCCGCCTTTAATGTTCGCATACTGAAGTAAGCAGGCCAACAGGTGGCTCTTGCCCGCACGCCGAATTCCATCTACATTGATGTCTGTTGCCTGTCAGAAACGCGGACGCAGGACGCAAGTACTGTGATCGGACTGACTTCCCCCTCGCGCTCTTCCAGGTTCCGGCTGTGCACCCTTTGTGATGCAGAGGACGCTGTACCTGGATATACTGGCGTTGGTATTGTATTGTGCGAACGAGCGGAAGCGTCTCTGCTTGATTGGATACCCGTTGATGGTCGCCTCTGTGCGCTTCGTTCGTCAGTTATCTGTGGGGAGAGTCGATCACCATCCGCCGCTCCTTCTGGAACACCGGCGTGGACTCGGACCATGCATTTGCATGCTGCTGCTTTTCATTGCGCTTTTCAAGTCTACACAAAACGCGCACCCCTCGCTTAGCCATTGAGATGCTAGCGGAACCTGAAGTCAAACGAAATTATCAGAACCAGCTCGTCGAACGCCTTTCGGACGTCTGTTTGCGGCACAACCCAGCCAACCTCATCCAAACATTGGATCTATGATTGGACCGTGACTTTGCTGGAGATCCGATGACAGATCCCTCCTAGCCGAAATCACAACTCCACCCGACGCCAGGTGAAACTGAGTATCCGTGCAAACCGAAAAGCTTGGTAGACCCGAAAGGCTGAAGAAATGAAAGATTCAAAGAATGCTGGAAATGTCCGCAAGCTGTCCCACTTGAGTCGTTCGAATGGCCGTCAGAAACCTCATATCAGCTAAATAATCAAGGACCAAAATGGCTCCCTGATATGTATCAAAGCAGAACGTTTGGACCGCTGGGCACAACGATTCAGCTGGTCACCCGTTACCTCTGATCCAGATTCCTGGACTATGAATATGGGGCCGTCCTCAGTCTCAGAAGTGTCCGAGTGTATTTCCCTATTCAATCATCATCGTGCTCCTGACGACCTTCCACCTGCTCTTTTCATGGATGGCGGTGGACTTCTCAGCCAGTGTCTGTCTAGCCTATTTGGGTCTACCTGGGATAAAGAGACCGTCCCAGACAAATGGGGTGAATCGATCTTGGTGCCCATTTCCAAAAAGGGTACTCGCAGTGAATGTAGCTACCACAGAGGTGTTAGTTTGACTCCTGTAGTGAAAAGGCCTCTGGCGCCACTGATTCTTCGTCGTCTTACGATGGCACGCGAAGCCTTGACTCGTGAGAATCAAGCGGGATTTCGACCGGGTAGAGGCTGATTCGACCACATCTTCACACTCCGTCAAGTGTTGGAGCAACGCCACATGTACAGACAACCCACAATCTTCATATTCCTTGACTTCAAGGGTGCGTTTGATTCTGTCGATCGGTCAGTGCTGTTAACTACACTTGCTCAATGGGGTATGTCCCACAGGTTTGTGAAGATAATCCGATCTCTATATACGAATAATTCTGGGCGAGTGAGAGTGCACGGTGAGCTCTCCAAAAGCTTCCCTACCAAAAGTGGTGTCAGACAAGGATGTCCACTCTCTCCATTCTTGTTCAATTCAATGATGAAATGATGAGGTGAACGCTGGAAGGTCTTTAAAACCCCGGTGTTCAACTTGCTGCTGGTGAGAGGCTCGTTGATCTGGAGTACGCAGATGAAATTGCCCTCATATCTGAGGACCAAAGCGAAGCACGAGCCCTTTTGAATAGCCCGACTACCATCACACAATCTTCTAGCATGCGCCTTTAAAGTGCGAAGGCATGGTTCAGAACGTACCATCTGCGAACATATTCCTTACAATTCAAGGAAAATCACTGGAGATTGTGGATAATCTTACAGACCTCAGTAGTTGTATTAGCTCTGACGGAAGTGTGTCTGATGAAGTCAGTGCGGGAATCTTAAAGACTCCAATCACATTTGTTAATTTGCGTCACTTGTGGCGCTAAAAAGGCGTATCAGTGGATCTTAAGGGTCGCGTGTACAAGGCTACAATATGAGCTGTGTTGTTATATGGGTGCGAGATATGGCCCCTGCGGACAGATGATTTGAAGCGTCTTCAGGTTTTTAACCACCGATGCCCCAGAAGCGTGGCTGGTTTTAGATGTTATCAGCGTGTTAGTAACGGGGTGATTAGAAAACGGGTATTTGGTTGTCCGACAGGTATTTCAATCCGGGAAAACATCCAGCATCATCGACTACAATGGATCGGTCAT
Source organism: Opisthorchis viverrini (assembly GCF_000715545.1). Classification (NCBI taxonomy): domain Eukaryota; kingdom Metazoa; phylum Platyhelminthes; class Trematoda; order Opisthorchiida; family Opisthorchiidae; genus Opisthorchis; species Opisthorchis viverrini. The sequence goes on from NW_008752312.1 coordinate 14,214, forward strand.
GTGCTACGCATGCCGAAACGCCGTCGACCAAGACAAGTGTTGTTCTCCGTGCCTCCTTCAGAATGGCGCAAACCGCGAAGTGGACAACGCATGACTTGGCAGAAGGGCGTGGAAGAGATCACGAAGAGTTTGGGTGTTGCTGGTGTTGTAAGCCTTTCAGGATGGGGTCCCCGTCGCCCCATCTGTGCTTGGCTGGCGACGTTGTAAGAAATGGCAGCTAATTGATGTCAGTGGTGTTCGTGCTGTCAGTTTCTTTCCAGATTGTCTGATTGAGCGCTTGGAGGTGTAGGTACCACAGAATGGTTGGCATATGCCAGCACTGGATCCCCTCTCTCGCCCACTCTTTTTATCTTCTTTTCACTCTAGGGCTTTAAATATAATTAGACGAACCTTATATTTGTACGACAGTGAAGCACATCAGTGTCAACACTGACGTTGCTGTCTTGATGACGACGACGACGATGATGATGAGTTACACTTGATTTAACTTACCGGAGAGAGCCAGCAGATAATGAAAATAGCCAAAAGGTTATGGCAGGAAATTTTTACGACGCAAGTGCTAGTAACATCTGATGGATGGAAGAGTATTTACATTACGTTGGTGGAACTGACAAAAGTAAGGTGAAAACAGTTGCGTCGATTCCCCTAGGTTTGCATGCTCATACAGTAGCGGTAAACGAGCTTTCAACATCAGCCACTCATTCGGTCCACCCTATTGACACGACTAGCAAGACTCAAGACAGTGTAAAAAACAGCCAACGCAGCGACCAAACCAATATAACCGTGTGCGCTTAATTTCGGCGCATACCACCACCACATTCATCGTTCAGGTTAGCTATGTTAGCTAGACAGTATGTACTCAATCGAAAAACAAAAAGCGTGAAACGGCTTACCTGGTGATTTTCATAATCAGTTAGGTATTTGGCGATTGAGTGGAAGACAAGCTGATTCATAACAAAGACGAGCAGCGAGTGAAGTACACCTGGTATATAGGGATAAAACCCCGGACCGTTCGGATCAAACAAGGCCCCATGAAATGTGTGGCGCGAAATGAAGCGGAAGAAAATGGCGGGGGCCTTTTCTTCTGTGACATAGCCCTGGTGTGAAAAGGCAGAGATTATAGGCATGAGTGTGTGGTCAAAGTCACGCTGAAGGTAGAACCACGAGTTGGTTAACTGCCAACTTCACTCTATCCAAACCACCTGAGTGACAAGCCTAAGACACCAGAAGACTCCCGGTTTGTGCAACTGAGTGAGAGCGATGCTAACAGCTTGTTTCGTGGTCTCATGGTTGGTGTGAGAAGTGTGAATGTGTTCGGGTCTTACAAAAACGGTCACGCTCATTTGTACATGAATCCAAAGTCCACGTAACCTAGAATGAAAAAAAAACAATGGATGGGGCATAATGATTCGCGCTCCTCGAAGTCCATAGTGATATCATACACTGATCATTCTGATCATTAGCTTAGTGAGGGAACTTGAATTATCGAACCGGAGGAACTTCGCGCTCCTCGAAGTCCATAGTGATATCATACACTGATCATTCTGATCATTAGCTTAGTGAGGGAACTTGAATTATCGAACCGGAGGAACATAGGTCAACTGCTGAATCAGAACCGGTAGATTTCTGTGATGGTAAGCATATCACTATTTGCAGTCTACATGATTTCTTTCTGGGGGTACGACCTCTCGGTTCTGGTTCCAAGTGGGTGGAAGCCTCAGACAAAGGTCGAATACTAGCTGCTGCACGATTGGGGAAACGACAATGCCACCATCCACAGTGCTGCCTTAACCTTAATAGTGGCCTTAACCTAAAAAAGCAAATCAAGCCCTTGTTTCGTGAACATAGGTATCCTCTAGAAAAGCAACATGCTTCATTACTCCAATAAGTTAAATCCTCCAACACTGTGGGCAGAATCTAAATACAGAGAGCACATAAACAACCTCAAGGTGGCGACAGTCGAATACCTCAGGACACTATTATTAGTGTCACAAACCGGAAGGCTCGCTGACGCATTCAGCTGCCACATTCCCACAGGAGTGGACCTGCGGAATCGTTGTGATAGCCTCATGAGTTTCCCTGACTCAAACTGAATGTTTCTGAGCGATCGAGGACACCTACTGAGGAGAGATTCAAAGGACAGCCACATAGCACATTAGCTCATCTCCATTGAAGGTTGGAAGTTAGGAGCTGTTGCCCGTATAGAGTTGCGTCTTCACACCCAAAGCGACAAACTATCTGATTCAGAACCGATCGCACGGATAAAGGCCTGCAATGTTCTAAGTGTCTGGCTTGGAAGCAACAGTTTTGGCGATCCAGTCCGACCTTCAACCTGAACTAAATAGTTCGGTAAAGTGTGAATGGTTTACGCCCAAATGTTGCGCAAAATTTCACACCAATTTTTTCGCACATAAACTAACCAGCAGTTTCAAAAGCGACTCGGAGCCTATAGGGGCACAGTTTTGGGAACAATCACTCAAGCAGAAAACACAGAGTCGTTTGAAAGTAAAAACTGGCGTCTTAGAGTTAGGTAGCAAAAAAAATTCTTGGTGTCAGGATTCTTGTAATCTCATTTGAAAGCAATTGTGAAAAACCGGACGAAAAATTCAGGAAGGACTTCATATGGGATATGCACAGGTGAGGAAGACCAAACAAATCATCCCCAAACATTGAGCTTTTCTTCGGGCATTCCTGAGTACCCTTTGATATTTCGGGTTTTGTCAGCTGGAGGAATAACGAAGTGTGAAACATCCGTACTGAAACGTGTTAACACACCAGGAAAAGAGGAGCTGTATCCAGCCCACTTCAAACAGGGTAAAGAATTCATGGTAACCCATCTGATAAAACTTATTGGTGCTATTTGGGACGAAGAGAAGGTACCCGAGGAACAAGGCTTGTCGACAATTATCCCTATCTTCAAAAAGGGTACGCGGACGCTGTGTGTAAACCACCGTGGCATCGAATGTGCTCCCTGGCCTTAGCCTTCGAAGGTTGGCTGAACACAGGAGAGAGATCCGTAAAATCCAAGCTGGGTTCCGTCCTCAAGAGGATGCATAGACCATGCCTTCACCATCCGACATATTCTGGAACAGCGACACTGCTTCCAGCAATCAACAATGGTTGTGTTCCTCGATCCAAAAGCTGCCTTTGACTCTGTGGATAGCTAGACACTATTGCACTATCTGCCGAGCAAAGGTATCCACCATCAATTCTTGACCCTTCTTAAGACGCTATACACCAACTTCCGCGGCCGTGTGAAGGTCTACAGGAAGCTCTCCTCTGAGTTCACCACATCGAGTGGTGTCAGATGGGGCCATCCGCTTTCACCTTTCCTCTTCGACTTCGCCAGTGATGCGGTCATTGAAAGCTCACTACCAGCCTCTAATGCCTGTGAAGCCGAAGTGCTGGGACTCCGATCACAGACATCGAGTACGCAGACGTCATAGCTCTTCTTGGATATGACCCCGTCGTAATGCAAACAATATCAAATAATCTAAATAATTCCGCCTCATAGTTTGGCATGCACTTCACACCTGTAAAGTGTAAAGGGCCACTGCAAGACTGAGTGGGCTCGAACCCTAGCCTCATGCTTGCGGATAAACCGATAGAGGGAGCAGACAAACGTGTTTACCTGCGCAGCTGTATCAGTCCGGGTGGAAAGGTCAGGGCAGCTTTTGTGAACCTGTGCCACTGGTGGCGTAGGCGTTACATCAGCTTCTCTGTCAACGACCGAGTTTACAATGCTGCAGTGCGCTCCATATTACTATATGGGTCAGAAACCTGGCCGCCGCGCACCGAGGACGTCAAGGCTTTCAGTCTTTGACCATCGATGTCTTCGTAGCATTGCCCGAATCTGATGAGAACACCGGATTAGCAATGCCGAAGTTCGGCGAATGATATTCGGGAGAAATAACTCAACCTCGATAAATAAAATGATCACACTGCTTAGGTTGCGCTGGCTTGGGTACGTGCTGCGTATGCCAGTCGACCGACTTCCTCGAAGGGTTCTTTTCGCACAGCCACGTGAAAGGTGGAAGAGAGCCAGAAGCGATCAAACAATTACTTGGCAACGAAGTGTGAAAATTATTACCAGCAAACTCAGTTGTCTTGGTCATTGCCGTCTTCCTGGATGGGACCTCAAGACGGGTACAGCAATGGATAGAGACACTGTCAAACATGGCCCAGTCGCTCTCTCAATGGCACTCGTACATCCAAGCTATTGCCTTCATTGCATAGATCCCTTCCCGATTCCCTAGTTTGAAAGTGTTGTCTTTACGCAAACATTTATGAACTCCCGACTCCAATGCGCAGCTACCTCAGTCACATCCAAAAATCATCGGTTGACGAAACTCTGGCAGCTACAACTACTGCAAGACACGCACGCGGTTCTTACGGATGAAATGATGACTTCCACATCTCAGTTAGCAGCATCCAACTTCCATGTGAATGTCAACCATGGTTTATCGTACGACACTTCACAGATGAGATCGAATCCCCACGTCTCGAAGTGGCCTCTCTTGACGTTGTTGTCATCATTATTACTACTATCATTCCCTTCACTGATCGATATTGACAACAACAATCATAATAAATAGTGGGAACAGTGGCAGCACTCGTATTACTGTCAGGTTGCGTGTTAGGCAGGACCAAGTGAATGATGTTATTGGGCCTCTCCTTCATCCGTAACTCAAAATCTTTGGGTGAACTCAACTGGATTGTTGATGAGAGATGGATGTGCATTGGGTCCTATCGAAACTATCTGGCAGACAGCTCTGGTAGCTGAAATGATTTGACGGTAGACAAAGCAGACATCCATTTTAGATAACCATATGTCTATAAACATGATTATTCTGTAACTTTAGTGTGCGTGAGAGACGAAATTCAAAGCGAACCATCTAGTCACTTGTGAACTGTGGTGCGAGAGGGGATAGAAGATTACTGCAATTCTACAAAATCGAACAGCAACTCTATTATCGGGGTTCAGCTGGAGACCGGTTACTGAAGAGCACAGCCGGGAGGAAGTGCTGCATGTTCAGGTTACCTACCTCAAGGAGTTAAGGAAAGTGATACTCGTTTGGAGGATCATCCGCGAGACAGCTCATGTCCGTCGTCAGGATACCCGTAAACTTAAACAACCTACATGCACGTGATCCAATCAGTTACGGATGTACCGTCTACGACGAGACCAACAGTGGTAGAGCTTGCCTGGGTGCATTTATATTCCTAATACTACATAGACTGGATGAGCAGATGCTGAGCAATAGTTCAATGGTGAAAGAAGCATGAACCTTCGTTGTTGGTGGCCTGCCGATCGCTGGACAACGAAATATTGCAACGTGCTCAAGCAGCGTTCAAGTACACCGTTTGCAAGGGATAAATACCCTTGTAAACAGTGGGATGATCGGGTCCATTTGGAACCACCTAGCAAGTGTTTGAGTGAGGATTTCTGTCCAGGTTATTCGGCCCAGCACCAAGACAAATAACATACGCAGCATTCTCTTCCTATCAAAGAACCCTTTCAGCGATAATTCTATTTTAATAAGATCACACAGATGTGCACGATATTCAAAGAGGAGCTTTCATTCATTCTTTGTCCTGTGGCTATCCCTTCCTACTACTACCGATTACGAAACTGAAACAGTTAGTCACACAAGACGTTTTAACACCTAGGACCCCTACGCTTTTCTAAATCTGATGATTTCCTGTTATCAGCTTCAGGTACCAGAGGTTAACGGGCTCAGACGTAGTATAAAATAGCACGGGAACTGTGAAACTACTGGCATCAAATGAATCTAAACAGTACTGCAATAAGTCAAATTCGATCTCTGGAAGGATTGAGCTAGGGCAGTGGATGCAAGGATTCAAACGATGCCGGATCCATATACTGTTCATTATAAATCGCAGCTCATCTCCTATTTAAGGGACACTGAATGCGATGGAACAAGGGCGATTTATTAGGGGCACACTAATAGCTAGATATCTACTAACAGGTATAGGGTAGGGGCTTTTGCGTCGCCCGCACGTAGAGTCGGTCAAAATCGCCACGGCCCGCCCAGAGTGGAAGGTAAAATAGACTGCGACGCTCACTTGACTTTCAGTATGTCCATTTACGGAAGAGACGGGGTGATTGTGACATGTGTACCGAAGGCATGCTCCACTTTCGGGAAGTCATTTTCTGGAAGAATGGGCGAAATGTGGTGGTCGCATCAGTTATCGATGCTCAAAATGCGCACCTTGGAGAAGGGAAGTTACATCGGTGCACGGCTTTGGCACCACCATCAACAACAAGAGCATAACATCTCTGACAACAGTGATGCTCGACTGCCGTACAACAATGATTTATTTGACAGCCATATTGTGAAGAAAAGAACAAGTGGATGGGGAACGGAACTACTGCAAGCCTATTACAAACACTCATCCAGGTAATCTAGATAGCAAGCGACAAGAAAGCCACTCGTATCAATTAGCAGCCATACCTAGCAGCGTCTCCATTAGGGCGTAATCCGGACCACACCGGCCCCGTGTAGAAGGCGAGGCGCATCGGTACCACACGGTTTTCATAATCTCATTCATAGCCCACTGCCAGGTCAAGGGTTGGCCACCAATCTGCTACCTTCACTTTGAATTGGGCACGGAGAACATTACGTCCGGCAAACACTGTGTCGGCAAAACCGAACACTCGCTTTTTAAATGTCTATTTACGGACTCGTCGAAGCCAACCCACACGAGCTAGGGTTCTGAGACAACGGTTGTCAAAGAATTGAAGGCATCTCAGTTCCGCTGTTCGAACAGGCCAAATCTCACAACCATACAACCAAACGACCTTGGAGATTCGTGCGTTGAACTCATCTGTCACACTACAATCGGAATTAATACGACTTACAAGATACGTAAGACGCTCCACAACTTCGAGTGCGTACCCCTGAACTGTAAGCGGTGTGCTTAGTAGCTGCATGTCCAGGAGTATGACCTTACACTTTGTGGATGCAAACCGCATAATAAAATAAATAAATTGTTCAGCTGTAGCGCGCTTTGGGTGCCTAGCTGCAATGCCAACGGAAGGAGACACGAGGGCTGGAATACAGCCAGGTTGCCTGTTATATCTGCTGATTCGCCGGCCTGTGGTATCTGCTGCCGACCCGCTCCAGTGCCTAATGTCGGGGAGAAAAAGGCTCAGCTATATTCCAACCAAGTGCTTGCGAGAGCGCGAGTGAGAAAAGTACAACGGCCTCGAGCTTTTTATTGGAAGGACACTGTCTGAACTTGGTCCAATGCTGACGAACGCGGTCTGGCAGCGACGTGCTGCATATTGCGGGGGCGTTGTCTGACCTTGACCAACGCTGACTCGCACTGTCTGGGTTTGATGCAAGGCTGTGACGCGCTGCATAAGGGGGCGTTTCTGTCTGGTCAACACCCAACCGAACCGAGAGTCTCCGTAAATTCCGGGCATTCAGTGGTTGCTTTCAGGACGCTGACCTTCTTGATATTGCCCAAGACCAGACAGCAGCAGTCGAGATGTTGAGGGTGGGATTCGAATCACGGACCTTCCCTTTCCGTCCGTAAGCTGGCGCCTTAACCGCTGAGCTATCTCGATCGTGCCAAATAACGGTGACTTTGCTCAGTTCCTCCAAAAACATTTGCACCTTCTCTTCAAAGGCGAGAACGATGTCGTCTGCATATTCCACATCAATAAAAGCTATTGGAATACTATAGTTGTGAAAAACGTCTGGCGTTCGTCTCATTATTTCGTCCATCACCAAATTAAGTAGGACTTGAGAGAATGGGCACCCTTGACAAACAACACTTTATACGGAGGCTTTTGGAGAGCTCTCTATTTACCCCCATATGCCCGGAAGTTTGAGAATACAAAAAATTACTATGTTCACGAAACTTCAGAGAATCCCTTGCTTCGCAAGCATGTTAGGGAGAACAGATGGGTTAATTGAGTCAAATGCATCCAGGAAATCCAGGAATACTAGAATTGTGGGTCGTTTATACGTATGGCGTTGTTCTAGCACCTGACGGAGTGCGAAGATTTGGTCAACGCAACCTCTACCAAGCCGTAATCCCACATGCCGTTCTCGAGTCACTGTTTCACGAGCCACCATAGGGCGGCGAAGGACAAGTAATGCCGGAGTCAAGCCAATCCCCATGTGGTTATCGCACTCACCAAGGGCAAACTTTCTGGAAGTGGGCACTACCACCGGTTTTCCACAGTTGTCTTGGACAGTCATTTTTCTCAGGTCCAACAACCGCTGACTGAGGACTTCACCCACATTTTTGAACTATGCGAGTGGGAGGTTGGCCGGACCAGGAATTCGGTGGCGCTTGAGAGAACACATGCAGTTATAAACCACAAAGCCTGTGGAGTGTTCCAGGTTCAACGTATAGAGTTCAACTTCAGTTGTTGGATCGAACTGACCAGATAGCACCGTGCTGCAGGTGGACACGTACAAAGATATGGCGTTCTCGTTCTGGCACGAATTCACATCCGACGGTGAAGCAGTTGGGAGAGTCTAGAAGACGATTATAGTAAATTTGTCTGCCAGTCTCTCAGTTGCTAGGCTATTTGTCCGCACCTTACGCGGCCCTGGGAAACGAAAGAGGGAAACAACTCCAGACGAGCGCGCGGTCGGAATCCACATGTGTTCCAAAAACCAGCGACAGTCAGTTATTGATCAGTGTCATTGACAGATGGTGGCGATGTGATCAATCTGAGTCTGTAACTGGTACGATATTGGAGAACACCGTATGGCCAGATGACACCGATTATTTCGGAAGGTAGTAGTAAACAGCTAAGCACTTGTTTCTCATTCTCCGGACGTACCAAGTTAAACCAATGCCGGTCAGCTAATTGAGCCTTAGATGCACTAAGCCTGACCACTTGTGCATTCAGATCTCCGGCAAACACAATGACATCTGAGCCTTTGGCGCGCCGTAGGGGGGTACTTAGGGCGTGATAAACCTTGCTTTAATGGTGTCGGTGCTACAGTCGGTTGATTCATAAACAGGCAAAATGAACGGACAACGGTCAAATTCCCGCTCCTGAGGCAACTATTCGTGGCTGGCTACGTCTACCGTAGGGAAACTTTGGAAGAAGACCCACGTCAGGGGTAGTGAAAATCATCATGACTGTGCTCGTCGTACAGTGGTTGTAGTTGCCGCAGTTTTGTTCACCAGTGATTTTTTTGGGAGGGGGAGGTAGGTTGGTGTGCATTCCAGGCGGGAGACGACAAAATGGTGCTCAAATCCAGCACTGTCAGTGGGCTGTCAAGTGGGGGGATTGGGAATGGAGCTATGCATTGAAGGCAATAGCTTGGATGTACGAGTGCCATTGAGGGCGCGACTGGGCCGTGTCTGACAGTGTCTCTAACCATTGCTGTACCCGTGTCGGGGTCCCATCCGGGAAGACGGCAATGACCAAGACAACTGAGTTTGCTGGTAATAATTTTCACACTTCGTTGCCAAGTAATTGTTTGATCGCTTCTCTGATGTAACGCCTACGCCACCAGTGGCACAGGTTCACAAAAGCTGCCCTGACCTTTCCACCCGGACTGATACAGCTGCGCAGGTAAACACGTTTGTCTGCTCCCTCTATCGGTTTATCCGCAAGCATGAGGCTAGGGTTCGACCCCACTCAGTCTTGCAGTGGCCCTTTACACTTTACAGGTGTGAAGTGCATGCCAAACTATGAGGCGGAATTATTTAGATTATTTGATATTGTTTGCATTACGACGGGGTCATATCCAAGAAGAGCTATGACGTCTGCGTACTCGATGTCTGTGATCGGAGTCCCAGCACTTCGGCTTCACAGGCATTAGAGGCTGGTAGTGAGCTTTCAATGACCGCATCACTGGCGAAGTCGAAGAGGAAAGGTGAAAGCGGATGGCCCCATCTGACACCACTCGATGTGGTGAACTCAGAGGAGAGCTTCCTGTAGACCTTCACACGGCCGCGGAAGTTGGTGTACAGCGTCTTAAGAAGGGTCAAGAATTGATGGTGGATACCTTTGCTCGGCAGATAGTGCAATAGTGTCTAGCTATCCACAGAGTCAAAGGCAGCTTTTGGATCGAGGAACACAACCATTGTTGATTGCTGGAAGCAGTGTCGCTGTTCCAGAATATGTCGGATGGTGAAGGCATGGTCTATGCATCCTCTTGAGGACGGAACCCAGCTTGGATTTTACGGATCTCTCTCCTGTGTTCAGCCAACCTTCGAAGGATAAGGCCAGGGAGCACATTCGATGCCACGGTGGTTTACACACAGCGTCCGCGTACCCTTTTTGAAGATAGGGATAACTGTCGACAAGCCCCAGTCCTCGGGCCCGTAGTGAGTAACCTTATTTATGCGTCTTTGGGAGACCGTTTCTGCATGAAATAATAGTTCATGTGGGTCTCAGATAGTTGCACTGAGATTTCGTGTTGTGGCTTATGTTTAACAGCCGTTTTATCAGTTGTGAGGCCCCAGAATTTATATTTCGTCTCTTTTCGCTGTAGAGTTGGGAGGCGATGAATAATTTGCTATAATTGACAAGTCAATATGCTGTCCCGATCCGGTTCGATGCCTACCGGCCAATCATCTGTGCTCCGCAGAGTATAGCTGAAGATCAACGCGAGCCAAAGTCAGTCAATTAGCAAGCGTCATTTGTCTTCGTCAGCAACGTAGGTGAATGATCAGGACACTCAAAACAAACATCGGCCACCTGACACAGGCTATCAAAGAGCAAACCAGAAGTCAAAACAGTCACAATCAAGCGAATTTGATCAACCAATCCAAGGTTAGCAACGACGTCCATGAAGACTGTTCATTAAGAAGAGAGCACAGATTTTCCTCAGAGCAAACCGAAGGCACTCCTTGATCTAGTCCAAGGATCCCGATATCTTGTGTTCGCAGGAACTGGTTCTATTCGGAAAGCAACGTAGACAACTTGTTCACATAGTCTGACCTATTAAGGACTACATTCTAGGCTTTCTCTGATATGGTTAAAACCGCACCGCCCCCTACCCTCGCTATTTAGTTCTCTCAGGGCCTGTAGGTGCTTTGGAACACTGAGTCCCGTAGGTATTGATAATATATATTGACCGAATCTGTTTTGAATTAATCTAGTCCATTACTTGAAGTGGGCTGGTCTGACCCAGAACACCTTCAAACTGAGCCTTGTTCTCTAGTTGGACCGGTTGATTAAGGGAAATAGAGGATTTGGGGCCCAAAGTTTGCGGTCCAAATAGGATACTGACAAGCATCAATTTCAATTAATTTTGAAGAACGCTGTGAGCCGGGGTAGACGCTAGTATTCCCCTCAACTTTCGACGATTTTTCACCGCTTCTCGTTCGGCAAATGAGCACACACATCTATCGAATTCCACACCTAAGATAACTCCTGATTTGATGAATCATACGGACTGGCGAGTTGTTCGAATTCCTTTGCCTTCAGATACAGAGTTTATATGGCTGGACGCATGAAATTTCGGAGACATTCCAGTAAGTTGGATACAGCTCCTACACAGGATTTTCCAGTAAGTTTTAGGATAAACACATCCGTATCTGGGATAGAATAACGCCTGCCATGCGAAAAAATATCAATAACCAAAAGTTTTGGGTCTTTGAATTGGAAAGAAGAGGTTTTAAGGCCATAGTCGTAGTCGATTTTCCAATTTGTGATGTACCTTTGAAACAGAGATCATTCGTCACTAGTTTGTGACTCACTCATCAGCAACGCTTAATCGCCAGGTTCCTCTACTATACACACTCACCGCTATCTTAAAAGCGAAGTTGAAAGAGTAACCAATAGCCATTCTGGGATGTGATGATCCAGAAAGGATGAACTAAGGCGTACGCATAATGGACGCATAGATCAGCTATTATAGGCCCATCTATGATTGGCCATCAAACAGAGTCCAGAGTCCCATAACCTCGACCCGCAGCAACTTAGGAAGTACCTTGAGGAGTGGATCCGAATGAGACAATGCACCCTGAATACACCGAAGAGCTTCCTGTTTCAAAAAGGATATAACATTCAAGTTGCTATCCTCAAGGGCTTCAGCCGATATGCGAAAGATATTTCTGGCTACTAGACTGAACATACCAACTGGCACTGTTTTCCGAATATATGGTACCTAAAAGACATTCTAAATTCAGTCCAACACTGACCCTATAGCCCCTTACCTAGAACTGTGGTGGATGATACCCTGAAAACGCGATAAAGCACTTGTCCAAACGCCAGCTTCCTCACAACAGACCACTCGAACGCATTCGTGCTCATCTACAGCGATTACAAGCTTACTCAGAGACTTTTGTTGATAGCGGACACCACAGCAAGTAGACTTTTAAGACCTGAGTGATGTGAACCAAGGTAGCCACTTCAACCATTCTTTTTGCAAAGACAAAAAGCAAATTTGGGCATTACCAGTTTTGCGCGACCAATCATAGGGCACCAAGTCAAGGACTGGTAGAGCGGACGCTGATGGAACCAACGCAAACATCGAGTTAGGGTGACCGTTCACAGGGTAGAAAATGTACTACAGCAATCTTTTATACCTTTTTGCAGTAGAGACTTCAGCTTGGTTGGGTGCACGCAGATATGCGATGTGCAATGGGGTAAGGGGTAAAAGTTACTTTAATTTTTTTCTGTGGTAAAACAAACTGGTACACCCGATAAAACGTAACTCCATAACAAATCAATCGCTTCAATCTACCAGTTATGAACCCTGCACCATAGGCACATTGGTTCCAGCTGTTATGGTTTCGATCACCGGAAAGCGGGAGAGTGTGACGCATCCAGCCAAGCCTTGGAGGCGATGGCCTGTTATATTTGGTAATTGGGTAGCTACGCATTGAACGCTATGCATAGAACAGATAGCTTCGATAAACAAGCGCTACTGACTGCGCGAATGGCCGTTTCTGCCGGTATCACTAACCATAGAAGAGCTGATTCCTGCGGTCACCATCTAGAGAGGCGGCAGCTATCGACCCGACTAAGTTTACTGGTTAATGTTTTCACACTTCGGTCGCTTCAACTCAGCACAGGGCTGGGCGAAAAGAGCCCCGCGAGGCAGACGGTCTTCTGACATGTGAAGTACATGTCCTAACCAGAGTAACCTATGGAGCGTGAGAGAGTTCATTCTTCCTAAGACCATCTGGCGTATCTCAGCATTACTCATCCGATGTTCCCACCAGACCTGACCAATGCTTTGGAGACACCGACGATCATCATCAGCAGCAGCATCGACAGCATGACATCAGTGTTCAACACCGATGCTTCACTGCCGTACAACCGTGACTTATTTGAAAGCCTTATTGTAAAGACATGAGCAAAGGTGGACGGGGAAGGGACTTAGTGCTAGCTTAACACAATCATTCCGAGGTGCCTACACCTCCAGACATTCACTCAGGCAATCTGGATAGAAACTGACAACAAGAACGCCACTGACATCGGTTGGCAGCCATATCCTGTAGTGTCTCCAACCAGGCACAGTAAGGATCACGCGGTCTCCATCCTGGAAGGCGAGTAGCACCGACAGCACCCAAGCGTCTCGTGATCTCCTTCATACTCCTCTGCCAAGTCAAGGGTTGGCCACCTCTCTGTTTACGCCACTCCGAATTGGGCATGGAAAACAGTACTCTCTTCGGCAAACGATGGTTCGGCATACGTAACACATGTCCCAACCAACGCAGCTTCTGGTGCTGGACACATTCTTCAATGGAAGTACCCGTTACACAACCGAAAAACGCGCTTTCTAACTGCCTCATTACGGATTCGCCGACACCGACGGTACGCACATACACCGACGATCAAAATACAGTATCGATATATGAATGCTCGTGCATACGAGTAATTAGTACTCTTATCACTATCACATTTTTCTTACTGTGCGGTCACGCATCATCCACAGAAAACCTACAAAATACACAAGATTAAATACGGACTCACCTCGAGATTAAGCAGTACTACGTGTACAAACCCAGCAGCCAGAAGACAACATACGATGACTAAGGAGGAGATCAAATAACGTAATCGACGTCTCCATGCGGGAAAGTGTACTTCCATTTGTCCAGTTACACAACTTTCACGCCAGAGCCCATGATATCCTGGTCGCTGATCAAGCAAGCGAAACAACCACGCCAAATCGTTTGTCGTATCTTTAAGCAAGGGATTACTGGACCAACACTCAACCAGGGTGGCATGCTGTCTTGACCAAAGCTTAGTGCAAATCAATGCCCAGATAATCATTAACAGAGTGAACATCAGGCGAATCACAAGTTCGGGTGCTGAAGGTACCGGTTCCTCGGGTGAGGAGTGCAGGTGAGTATTGATAAAATTTATCATAAGGGAGATAAGGTGACATAATAGGGCAACAACCGTCGGTCCCAAAAGAAACAGGCAATAGGTTTGCATCCAATTGAAGTAAAAGCCAATCGAATCACCGAAATACCCACGAAGTGCCAGAGCGTCAGGAAACAAGCGAGTGCTCTGAAAATGGTTGGACCATATGGAACGGAGTTGCTCTTTATCATGACACAGGACTAATTCAGAAACAACGCCCATTTGTTCCAAAAGGAAGAGCGTGGGTTTGAAGTGATGTTGCGCCGGAAATAAGGTGAGGTGCGGGGCGCGGAATTGGGTTGCGTGAAGGAGTTTCACCAACATGTCCTTGTCAAGTACGTAGGACTTTAATGCAAGTTCAGCTAGCCATGAGATCTGCCCCACGGAAAGCTCGTCAACTGATCGCTCCAAGACTGGATAGAATCAAACAAACAAATGATTAAGTGCATGCAGTTTTCACATCACTTCTGTGGGAGTTATGGGACAGAGTGAACATCTAATCAGGAGAATGAGCACATTTTTCACCATTAATGAATTTGATAGTGTCAACCCTTTTGACATGTAGTCGAAGTTCTGCTATGTATAGTGGACGTCCAAAGATGGCTCTTGGTTGAGTGTGGCGTGCACCCAATCAACACGTTATGCAAGACCCAGGGAATGCGGATTGACGGCTGCAAAATGTCTTTGAAAGAAACGTTTTACATATAATCAGACTGAACAGCCAACCACTCTTAAAACCGGACGAGTAATGAGTGTCAAAAATGAAAAGGACTAGATAGATGAAAACAGGACTAGATAAGAAAGCTGAAGTGTTAACTCAGGATCGATTCAGACTAGAGTTACTGAGAGGCTAAGTGTAGCTGACGAAAGAAACAAACATCGCATCCTAGCATGTTTATGACTGATCACTAGATAGCAGTTTGGTCGTGTGATGACTGGTAATTTTGTTGTAAACAAGTAAACCAACATCAACCTGTGCTGATGTTTTTTCTATGAAGCATTTGGTCCCATTTGGTCATCGCATCCGTACGAATGGGACAGACGCCGAGGAGACTTAACATTAACTCCTCTCCTCTACTGCGAGACAAAACACATAGCTCACATACGAACAGAGGTTGATAAAAACGTTCCACGGACAAACATGTATCCGGTTTGTGTCAGGTGACCAGGATCACAGTGTTTATTCGAAGCTTCTTTGGCACAGAATTAGCTGCTGAAATTTGGTCAGCATAACCCCGCCAACCGCTGTGGTTTCCCAATCCCTATGTTGGTCCCTGGCTTGCGATTCTGTCTATAGTAGCTTGAGGCAGTTTTACCTGGGGCAACTGAAGATTGGCAATGTTTTATTCACACACAGAATAATCGAGAGGGTCAGGCTCAAATCTTCTTGACCCATAACATGTCCAACGGAAACAGGCCCCGTAGGCAGTTTGATATACATCCGTCGAACGGATTTGATGTTCGGTTTACTATTACTTGAATGCGTTCAATATTCAAACGCGACTACTATCAATTCTGTGTTGAAGCTTACTAATTTAAAGTTTTCTTTAATTTGATATTTGAGCCAGATGCATTCGATACAAGTTAGGAGTACAACCGACAAACTCCATCACCTTGGGCACAGAAGTGACATCAGCCTATCCACCAAAGTTCGAGTTTACAAGGCTGCAACAATGTCGGTGCCCGATATTTTTTTGAACGACAAACGGAACGGAGATGAAGAAAATTGTTGACATGAGGGGCACTAGGCCGGGTTGCGGATGGCGATTGTGGCCACGATGCGTGGGCGATACGTATTCCACTCCTGAGAGTGAGCCTAAGTATAGCTTTTAGGTGTGAATTCTTCAGAGCGAAATAACGCCTACCAAACAGAATGACTCTTCTTTAGAGTAAGGTCAATCGTGCCATTTCAAAATGCCTTGAAATGCTGTTCATAGGAAGAAACAGGAAGGGGTTTATGCTACAACCGACCTTGCTGGTAGGTTGCACACTAAAAGTGAGAACAGTAAAAGTGAGCGATTTACATACGCATCGAATAAACACGCCCTAGGTCCACATTGAGAGTAATGAAGGACCCGCGGATCAGAGACGCCTAGCATGCAAACGCATTAGTGTAACTTGTACGTTGAGGCTACGTAAAAAGACGATCTGACATCATATTACTAGCAAACAGCTCTGTAAAGAAGACATCCACCGATAAACAAGTAACTTCAACGCGGTCCAAGGACAGGTACTATCAACTAAATTGCAGCGTTTAAAGGTAAGTCATTCAAGCTTGAGGTGATAAAATAGACTAAGTTAGGGAAGTGTTTCAGGTTGGCATACTTACCACTTATGTCGTTTTTCAGTTTCGGTACGATGGATATGGCACATTCTAATATGAGTTGTCGAGACAAGGTGATCAACAGAAAGTGCTCCGAGTGCTTGAAATGATAAATTCCATCGGAGATGGTTTGACAACAAGTTCTAACAGATAAATATGGATTGGTTTTGCTGGGTTGTATAGGAGCGTTCGGTGGATGGCCACGTGAAAAACATCCGGCTACCAAGCTGGCGATTTCTGGAGTAGATATACATGATGACAGTAACAGACAAAACTCTGTTGTGCCGTTTCTCGACATGATCTGAAACAATGATAAAAAATTCAAGCAGTACATGCAAATAATCTATTATAATTTCTTGGTTCTTTTTTCCCCGTGATGGAACCACGGAGGGGCGTTTTGAAAGTCGGTCGAAAAAGAAGCAACATATGGGGACGCATTCCAAGTATGCAGGTCTTACGTCAATTGCGCTTGTTTGGTACGTGAAAAATGCGTACCTACGTTGGGGAAAGCAGAGTAGATCATCAGTAGAAGAAACGATGTAAAAACGATTATAGCAAGATGCCCCAGCGTACGTTTTGGTTAATTTATTCCGCACACTGGTATATTCTTTCAGATCCGAATTACCCAACGCCAATGGGCTGTTTCTCAGAAAATCTTCGTTATCCTCGGTTGTTTTACTCCACATTGTAATGTACAACTTTCCTCCTGGCTATTCATTGGAGCGAGACTTTCAGTGTTTAGAGCGGGAATTTATTGACCGGAAGGTCGTTTCTCAGATTCGTTATCCTCGGTTGTTTTACTCCACATTGTAATGTACAACTTTCCTCCTGGCTATTCATTGGAGCGAGACTTTCAGTTCAGTGAGCGGGAATTTATTGACCGGAAGGTCCGTGATTCGAACCCCTAGCTTTGCATCTCGACTTCTGTCTATCTAGGCTTGGACAACCTGGAAGTTTCCTAGCCCTTGTGCTTTCTCCAGGTGGCGTGGTAGCTAGGCACAGAAAGGGTTCTACAGCTGAGTGACTATCTATTATTATCATCTTACTTCATTGTAGTGCCACAACAAATAAGCTATTGTAGGCCGAATGAAATATTGCCGCTTCGCGATCTCATACTGACTGTGGGCTACTGCCAAAGTTGTATTCTTGATTGTGCAAACAAGTACTTTGGAGCAGCCAAGGAGTTCAGTTGTGAGCTCCTGACCTGGCCGCCTATGGCTTGAGTCCAACATTGGGCTGTCAACTATTTTGGAAACCTGACAGTACCTTAGTGGCTGTGGTACCCATGACATCATAGCCAACTGTGTGGAACTGGCAAACTAAAAACGTTATTGACTGTCAGTATAAGGTCCCATTTCATCCAGTATCTATGTCATCCTGGCCTCTGAAATCGGCTTAACGCAATCTCTTACATAACCTCAATATAGTGCTGTGTGATCAACAAATCGATTATTTCTCTACAAAGGTCCTACGATCAACAATGTCGCAGCGGCCCATTGGTCATTTTCGGATCTAATGATCAGAGCTTTCTCACCAGATGTAGATATTCATCACCTGAAAGAAAATTTCGAGACGTGAAAAACCAAAAAAACAGCAAGAATCACGAAATTGCAAACGGTTATCGCAGCTGTGAGAGAAGCGATTCAGTTCCAGGCACAGAGGAGAACCATAAGGGACCACCTGTTCGTTTTAGTGTCATAACTAAGCGTAGGACTGCCA
>NW_008752312.1:39361-54268 GCF_000715545.1 Opisthorchis viverrini
CAAAAGGAAGAGCGTGGGTTTGAAGTGATGTTGCGCCGGAAATAAGGTGAGGTGCGCGGAGGTTGATTGGGTTGCGTGAAGGAGTTTCACCAACATGTCCTTGTCAAGTACGTAGGACTTTAATGCAAGTTCAGCTAGCCATGAGATCTGCCCCACGGAAAGCTCGTCAACTGATCGCTCCAAGACTGGATAGAATCAAACAAACAAATGATTAAGTGCATGCAGTTTTCACATCACTTCTGTGGGAGTTATGGGACAGAGTGAACATCTAATCAGGAGAATGAGCACATTTTTCACCATTAATGAATTTGATAGTGTCAACCCTTTTGACATGTAGTCGAAGTTCTGCTATGTATAGTGGACGTCCAAAGATGGCTCTTGGTTGAGTGTGGCGTGCACCCAATCAACACGTTATGCAAGACCCAGGGAATGCGGATTGACGGCTGCAAAATGTCTTTGAAAGAAACGTTTTACATATAATCAGACTGAACAGCCAACCACTCTTAAAACCGGACGAGTAATGAGTGTCAAAAATGAAAAGGACTAGATAGATGAAAACAGGACTAGATAAGAAAGCTGAAGTGTTAACTCAGGATCGATTCAGACTAGAGTTACTGAGAGGCTAAGTGTAGCTGACGAAAGAAACAAACATCGCATCCTAGCATGTTTATGACTGATCACTAGATAGCAGTTTGGTCGTGTGATGACTGGTAATTTTGTTGTAAACAAGTAAACCAACATCAACCTGTGCTGATGTTTTTTCTATGAAGCATTTGGTCCCATTTGGTCATCGCATCCGTACGAATGGGACAGACGCCGAGGAGACTTAACATTAACTCCTCTCCTCTACTGCGAGACAAAACACATAGCTCACATACGAACAGAGGTTGATAAAAACGTTCCACGGACAAACATGTATCCGGTTTGTGTCAGGTGACCAGGATCACAGTGTTTATTCGAAGCTTCTTTGGCACAGAATTAGCTGCTGAAATTTGGTCAGCATAACCCCGCCAACCGCTGTGGTTTCCCAATCCCTATGTTGGTCCCTGGCTTGCGATTCTGTCTATAGTAGCTTGAGGCAGTTTTACCTGGGGCAACTGAAGATTGGCAATGTTTTATTCACACACAGAATAATCGAGAGGGTCAGGCTCAAATCTTCTTGACCCATAACATGTCCAACGGAAACAGGCCCCGTAGGCAGTTTGATATACATCCGTCGAACGGATTTGATGTTCGGTTTACTATTACTTGAATGCGTTCAATATTCAAACGCGACTACTATCAATTCTGTGTTGAAGCTTACTAATTTAAAGTTTTCTTTAATTTGATATTTGAGCCAGATGCATTCGATACAAGTTAGGAGTACAACCGACAAACTCCATCACCTTGGGCACAGAAGTGACATCAGCCTATCCACCAAAGTTCGAGTTTACAAGGCTGCAACAATGTCGGTGCCCGATATTTTTTTGAACGACAAACGGAACGGAGATGAAGAAAATTGTTGACATGAGGGGCACTAGGCCGGGTTGCGGATGGCGATTGTGGCCACGATGCGTGGGCGATACGTATTCCACTCCTGAGAGTGAGCCTAAGTATAGCTTTTAGGTGTGAATTCTTCAGAGCGAAATAACGCCTACCAAACAGAATGACTCTTCTTTAGAGTAAGGTCAATCGTGCCATTTCAAAATGCCTTGAAATGCTGTTCATAGGAAGAAACAGGAAGGGGTTTATGCTACAACCGACCTTGCTGGTAGGTTGCACACTAAAAGTGAGAACAGTAAAAGTGAGCGATTTACATACGCATCGAATAAACACGCCCTAGGTCCACATTGAGAGTAATGAAGGACCCGCGGATCAGAGACGCCTAGCATGCAAACGCATTAGTGTAACTTGTACGTTGAGGCTACGTAAAAAGACGATCTGACATCATATTACTAGCAAACAGCTCTGTAAAGAAGACATCCACCGATAAACAAGTAACTTCAACGCGGTCCAAGGACAGGTACTATCAACTAAATTGCAGCGTTTAAAGGTAAGTCATTCAAGCTTGAGGTGATAAAATAGACTAAGTTAGGGAAGTGTTTCAGGTTGGCATACTTACCACTTATGTCGTTTTTCAGTTTCGGTACGATGGATATGGCACATTCTAATATGAGTTGTCGAGACAAGGTGATCAACAGAAAGTGCTCCGAGTGCTTGAAATGATAAATTCCATCGGAGATGGTTTGACAACAAGTTCTAACAGATAAATATGGATTGGTTTTGCTGGGTTGTATAGGAGCGTTCGGTGGATGGCCACGTGAAAAACATCCGGCTACCAAGCTGGCGATTTCTGGAGTAGATATACATGATGACAGTAACAGACAAAACTCTGTTGTGCCGTTTCTCGACATGATCTGAAACAATGATAAAAAATTCAAGCAGTACATGCAAATAATCTATTATAATTTCTTGGTTCTTTTTTCCCCGTGATGGAACCACGGAGGGGCGTTTTGAAAGTCGGTCGAAAAAGAAGCAACATATGGGGACGCATTCCAAGTATGCAGGTCTTACGTCAATTGCGCTTGTTTGGTACGTGAAAAATGCGTACCTACGTTGGGGAAAGCAGAGTAGATCATCAGTAGAAGAAACGATGTAAAAACGATTATAGCAAGATGCCCCAGCGTACGTTTTGGTTAATTTATTCCGCACACTGGTATATTCTTTCAGATCCGAATTACCCAACGCCAATGGGCTGTTTCTCAGAAAATCTTCGTTATCCTCGGTTGTTTTACTCCACATTGTAATGTACAACTTTCCTCCTGGCTATTCATTGGAGCGAGACTTTCAGTGTTTAGAGCGGGAATTTATTGACCGGAAGGTCCGTGATTCGAACCCCTAGCTTTGCATCTCGACTTCTGTCTATCTAGGCTTGGACAACCTGGAAGTTTCCTAGCCCTTGTGCTTTCTCCAGGTGGCGTGGTAGCTAGGCACAGAAAGGGTTCTACAGCTGAGTGACTATCTATTATTATCATCTTACTTCATTGTAGTGCCACAACAAATAAGCTATTGTAGGCCGAATGAAATATTGCCGCTTCGCGATCTCATACTGACTGTGGGCTACTGCCAAAGTTGTATTCTTGATTGTGCAAACAAGTACTTTGGAGCAGCCAAGGAGTTCAGTTGTGAGCTCCTGACCTGGCCGCCTATGGCTTGAGTCCAACATTGGGCTGTCAACTATTTTGGAAACCTGACAGTACCTTAGTGGCTGTGGTACCCATGACATCATAGCCAACTGTGTGGAACTGGCAAACTAAAAACGTTATTGACTGTCAGTATAAGGTCCCATTTCATCCAGTATCTATGTCATCCTGGCCTCTGAAATCGGCTTAACGCAATCTCTTACATAACCTCAATATAGTGCTGTGTGATCAACAAATCGATTATTTCTCTACAAAGGTCCTACGATCAACAATGTCGCAGCGGCCCATTGGTCATTTTCGGATCTAATGATCAGAGCTTTCTCACCAGATGTAGATATTCATCACCTGAAAGAAAATTTCGAGACGTGAAAAACCAAAAAAACAGCAAGAATCACGAAATTGCAAACGGTTATCGCAGCTGTGAGAGAAGCGATTCAGTTCCAGGCACAGAGGAGAACCATAAGGGACCACCTGTTCGTTTTAGTGTCATAACTAAGCGTAGGACTGCCAGAGGAAGTGAGATTTAGAGCTTGGACTGCGTATTGCTTGCAATACTCCCGGGATGTAAGAGCATTTTGCAAGAGCTGCCACTCTGAATTTGGTTGATCTCGTCAGTTTGAAAACGGCACTTACGGGTCAGGCTCCCACAATGCTGATCGCAGTATAGGGTGAAATCGTCCATATATCACCACATAAGCTGTCAGCGTTTTTGGAATAAATGGTGAGTAGCATAATTGTTTTTGAATCAATATAAAACAGATTTCGAGGAGCAACCGCTTAAGGAAAGTATGGGGAGAGGTTCAACTATTATTTTCCAAACTTTCCTGAGAGGAACATTTCGATTTCATGAACCAGGGACGAATTCAGGCACCCTAAACGGCGCCAAGCTCCTTGTGGCAACAGTTTTCAGTCAATATGTCCACAGTTTCTGTAGGGAGTTTCACCACCCGATTATTCCATGAAGCTGAAGCACACAGTTTTGCAAGAAGCGTATCACATCAAACACGAAAGTCATGGAGTTTAATAATTATGGAAAAAATGCGAGCAGTAAGGGGCCATGTACTTGCAGTTGTTAGTGTATGGACACAACTAGATTTATCGGCTTGACCACAGTCAAGTAAATCATGGGATCATTCGCACCTGCAACCAATAAACACGGGAAGTATTGTGCACCTTGGGTATGACACTCATCACCTGAGCATCAAACATAAGGTTAATGTCGGAGAAATTTCATACAACAATGAGTAAGATTTCTTGCAACCATTAAATGTATGCTTTTATTGGGCTGCTGTGAAAATTGACCGTAAGAATTACTTCCGTTTTCAGTTTGCCTCTATTCCTGCTTACATCACAACCTAATAAAAAATCGTTCAGCTGTGGCAACTCTATCGTGGATAGCTGGCACATAACCTGAGAAAGAATGAGGACTAGGATGCGGCTAGGCCATCCAAATCAAGAGAGAAACCGACTCCATCAAATCCAGAAGAACGCCACTTCGGCCATGAACTCATGATTTGAGAAAAGCTCATCCCCAGTCAAGCCGGTAGCAGCTCACCGGGCTAAAAGACTAACACGAAAAGTGATGTGAATAAAGCAACTGGGACGAAACCGTAAAGTACAAAAGATTGATAGGTCTGGAAAGCCAAGGAGGAACGCCGAAACTACGAAAATGGATAATACGAGTAAATGTGCTCAAACTATGGGTGATGGAGAGATGAAAGTGTCGAAGGTGTTCCTGAAGAGGAAATTCATGACTTGAGTTCAATGTGACAGTTCGAACGTTTTTGTTTAGACTTCGGCTACCTAAAACCATCACAGACTTAATACTCCCATATTGCAGCACTATGCGAAGAGGACACCATTCTTGTCGAAACCGAGTTAACAGCCACACATCAATCGGGGAATAGTAGGGGGTGAAAACAATTACCAATATCATAAGTTTTAATGTAGCAATTATCCTTCCAAAGGAACAGGACTGATACCTCGACAAAAAGTCAGTAGGATAACAAAATGCAATACAGCTTGTTAGAGGCACTTTTACAGTGATGGGGGAGTTATCATGGGGCACCAAATTCACGGAGAAGAGTTCGCAGTTTTTCAGATTCCGTGGCCTCCAGATAAGAGACACCATCTGGGGTGTTTAGAACTTTGGCACCCTGAAAACAGTGGTGAGCACGTGAAGGACACTTACCTTTTCCAAAAGAACTCGTGCGCAATCAATATGGTTTTCATAGATTGCAGCTAGCAACGGAGTGACTCCATAATTGTCTGGGGTCTGAAGTTGAATAGGATTGATTAGAACAGGAGACGATCAGTTACATTCACATCTGCACCTTTCGATAACAAGTATTCACAAATTTCAGGTTGTCCGTAATCAGCTGCGTAGTGTAATAAGCTCCTCCCATTTGTCGAAAATCTACAAACGTCTGGCAACTTTTGCAGTGAAAGATTACATAGAACAGAAGAAACAACTACATTCTGAGATAGGTCCTTGAAGCTCTGAAGATCCCCATTTTTCAAAGCCCAAAGAAGTCCTTCAGTAGTCATTCTGATAAGGAGAAAAGCAGAAAACCGGCAAACGTAACGGAGGGACCTTGAATGGATGGAAAGCGCATGTGAGTTGACACAGGGTAAGTAATCAGTTGCAACGGTCAGTTACCAATACGGCATGACCAACGTTGGAGGACCAAGAATAGGAAATCCTGCCACAGAGGCGAATAAGCTGTGCAACTGCAGCAACTGAAATCGTTCAGCTGTAGCACCCTTTCGGTACCTAGCTGCCATGCCGCCAGAAGAAAACACGAGGGCTGGGATACTGCCAGGTTTCCCAATTCTAGACAGAGGAAGTCGAGAGGCAGAGGTCGGGGCCATCTTGCCCCTGCAGCTCCTACAGCTCCTGAGTGAAGATGGACTGCACATCTTTTATATAAAATCCTCCCTATAAGCCCCCCATAAAGATTGATTGCACATCAAGATTGTCTGATCACACAGTACATCCCCGTAGTCCAACAGAACACACTAAATAATCCTACTGATCACTACTCCGTAAACCATAGCTAAACCTCATGTTACCTGGTCTGGGTCAATTGAACGGAAAGTACAAGGCCGGATTTTGATAGGGGAAATCGATCAATCAATCNTGTAGGGAAAGGATAGTTGGAGGTAGGTAGATGCATTTGGCCGTGCAAGGAACAGGTGCAAAGTCATCCAACAGTGGCAGCGTGACACTGATTGTTCGAGGTAAAACAGCAGACTTGTTTGGACTGTTATACCCTGATCTTCAACTAACGTGCGATTAAAAAATACAGCTTTCGGTCATTTGAATCACAAGTAGTTCTGTATTGCGCAAAGCACTGTGATCATGAGGACTTTTGCAGAAATGAATGTGATTCTTGCGATCTACCATATGTTATGCCTGGGGAGCTCTATAGGATGTGCCACCCTATTCGTCTAACGTACGCATCCATTCAATCACAAACAATTCATTTGTAACCCCGGTTACTCCGTGTGCAACATGCTCGCGCTCATAATCATGGCATCCGGACATCCGCAAATTTGTGAGCTTTCGTTTCACCAAAAAACAGAATGAGATTACTGAGGTGTATGACAAATCAGACTAAAAAATGGTGGAAATGGTTACGGAAACCAAATCTCAGATATCACCAAGATGAAAGAAATCTACTAAAAATAACGGGAAAACCATTTTCAGCGAGCAAAGTTAAGGTGAGTTCATGAATCCGACACTTCAACAATGGTTCTTGAGTACAATATCCATATCTAAGGGATATAAAACCACTAAACAAGTCAAGTGGAATGTTCTCGACAGCACCGGTTGAGTTGCGTAAACTGCGTTGAGATGGGACAATTTTTGACCGAAGGATGTGGGGTGGAAGATATAGCTAATGCTATGCTGACAGACGGTATGGCTTCAGAAGCACAGTTACGAGAGCGATCGAGTTGACACCAAATGGTAGCCCAGATAATTAATAAGTGTCGGTGCGTATCGACCAGGATATAGCTCACTCAATCAACTGCCTAAATGATGATGGTACATCAAAGTGCATACTCACGATGCACAAATCAGCGACTTATCCGCAGACTCTCATAGAAATCCTGTGGACGTTTATACGGTGTTGGTACGAAGCCCCATTCACAAGAAGAAATCAGTGTAAAAACTTGTGTAAACTAGCCGGCTCGGATTTCTCGCGCCACTAATCGATCAATGAAGGTTTTGGAAAGCCGTCTAACAACAATTTTGCTAGGCCGCTGAACATCAGTAGGACATCTGCTTCAAGCGCTATCCTAGTTTTCAGAATCTATCATTATATAAATTTTGCGGCACTGTTCAGCTCAGATTAATCGATTGCCAGGAAAAACATTTATCAGAATTAGGATGGAGTTCACCCTCACCTGAGGTACCAGTCACGCTTCCCGTGACCAGCTTCCGTCTCCAACAATAGCAGATCAGACAGAGGTAAGTGAAAGTGCCCTTGCGAAATCACGTATTTCATTGGGGCATTGGCGCCCAATGTCTTGAGCGGTACGGTATGTTAGGCTTTCAGCTGAGTGCCCCGAATCTAGTGATGTCAAACTGAGCTCAACTCTTCAGATATTTCTCTCAAAGTGCCACATTGGGTCCTTCTGCCCGCCAGTGACACTTCGGGAAATGTAAAGCTCACGTTCCGTTGGACCAGCCTCTGGGTATGTGAACTCATTTGGGATGCAGGTGCAAGCCGATTAAACAAAGCAGTATCAAACGTCTCGCCACGGTCATGGATACGTGTTGCGCGTATCGTATGCATTGACCTTCCCCGATTCCTACCAAAACGTTCTCAAGAGACCAATCAGCGGAACCTCTTCTGAGAATACCCTAATTATAGCGTCAAAAAAACGGAAGGATGAAAGTGAGTGAAAAACCTAAGGAGAGACTGATCAGCATCATCATCATGGACAGCATATCAGTGCTCAACAGTGATGATTCGTTGCCGTATAACCATTACTTATTTAGAGGTCTTAGTAGGAGAAGATAACGGTGGAGGTGGAAGGGAGCTAGAGCTAGCCTACCACAATCATTCAAAGTTGCCTTCACCTCCAGACACTCAAACAATCTGGATAGAAACTGACAACAAAGGCGCCACTGACATCGGTTGGCAGTCATATCTGGCAACGTGATTATGCGGTCTCCATACTAGAAGCCAAGTAGCATCAGCAGCACCCAAACGTTTCGCAATTTCCTTCATACCCTCTGCCAGGTCAAGGGATGCCACCTCTCTGCTTCCGCCACACTGAGTTGGGCATGGAAAACAGTACTCTCTTCAGCAAACGACGGTTAGGCATACGCAACACATGTCCCAACCAACACAACTTCTGGTGCTGGACACATCCTTCAACGAAAGTAACTGTGCACAACACAAATCCCGCTTTTTAATCGTTTCGTTACGGATACGCCAACACCATCCCACATGAGGTATGCTCCCGAGACAACGATTGCCCAACACCTGAAGACGCCTCAGTCCCGCTGCTCGAACAGGCCAAGTCTCATAGCCATACAGCAAAACGGCCCGCACTGTAGCTTGCTACACACGTACCTTGAGATTCAAGGATACACCACCTTGACGCCATAAGTGTCTCAAACTAGCAAACATGACCCGGGCCTTGTGGGCCTTGACTACATTTGTCACACTACAATCAGGATTATTACAACCTCCAAGATCCATAAGAAACTCCACAACTTGCGGTGCCCCTCTCTGAATTATAAGTGGCATGTTCACTGACTGCATATGAGGAGCATGACCTTACACTTTGTGGGTGCAGAATACACACCAAAAGATGGGATGACTTTCGTCAGTTCATCCAAAAATACCTGTGTGATCTGCTCCCCTTCGAAGACTATAACGATGTCGTTTGCATGTTTCAGGTGGACATGGTTTTCGTCACAGGCTATTTGAACACCGGGGGTTTGGAGATCTTCCAGCATTCGTCTCATTAGTTCATCGATCACGAAGATGAATAGGAATGGAGAGAGTGCACATTCCTGACGGACACCACTTTTTGTACGGAAGTGTCTGGAGAGCTTTCTGTATACGCTCACACGTTTGGAAGTCTGAAAATACAAAGAGCTCATTATGTTTAAGAACTTCCGGGCATTCCTTGGTGGGCAAACGTGTCAAGAACAGACCGGTCGACCGAGTCGAATGTGCCTTGGAAGTCCAGGAATACTATAACTGAGGATCTTTTATACATACGGCGTTGTTCTAGCACCTGACAGGGTTTGAAAACTTGGTCAACGTAACAGCTACCAGGTCGGGATCCCGCTTGCGGCTCTCAGTTCAGTGTTTCACGAGCCACCATAAGACAACGAAGCACCATTGACACCCACAGTCTCGTAACGATCGAGGTCATGTTGATTCCCCTGTGGTAATCACACTCACTACTAGTCCCTGTTTTGAACATAGGCACTTTCGCCTACACTCTCCAGTTGTTTGGAAGTCTTCTTCTTTAATCGAGATGTTCACTCCATTCCGACCCTTGATGGCTTCGCTCACAATTAGTTTTCGGGAACAGGTTGCGCGGATCAACTGGAATAACCTTCGAGCATTACCGTCTTTCTGGGTTTCTCCCATTTCCTTAGCTCACTGTGTCCACCGCAATTCACGGTCACTTTCACTTGACATCTGATGATTCTTCGCGTCAAGTTACGTTCGGGACGGACTGGGATATTTCTCCGAGATATAAGCGGTGCCCCGTCTGGTTTGATATCAAACGGTTGCACTGCTTTATAATTACCTCGCTACAGATTTGCCGACACCAACCCACACGAGCTACGGTCTTGAGACAACGGTTGTAGAAGACCTGAAATCCGTGGTTCGAAACCGACCGCTGCAGTGCGGCTACTACTGTCAAGGCTTGGGCAACCTGGTAGTATCCTGGCCCTCGTGCTTCCTTCGGGTGTTAAGGCAGTTAGGGAGCGAAAGGTGACTACATATGGACTACTTTTATGGTATTACTGATGACTGAATGCCCAGAAGCATGACCTCAATTTGTGCAGAACGCGTGCCAAAGGGATGATATCGAGCAGTTGAGCCCAAAATACCTGCACCTCCCTCTCTTCTTTGAAGAAGAGAACGACGGGGTCTGTTTACTCCAGATCCACGTTTGCCGCCAGCAGCCATTTGAACATCAGGTTTTCGAAGAACTTCCGATGTGGACACAACTGCTGGACAAAATTTTGTATACGGAAGAATTTGAACTGCAGAGAAATCATCAAAGGCAGCAACATCAGTGTTGACACCGCTGCTTCACTGCCCCACGACCACAAGGCTTGAATAACTTCGTATAAAAACCAAGAGTGAAGTTAAAAAGAGTGGGCGATGGAGAAGACCTAGTGCTGGCCTATGTTAAGTATTCTGAGGTGCCCACACCTCCCAGCGCTCAATCAATCTAGAAAGAAACTGACAACAAGAACGCCATTGTCATCAGTTGGTAGTCATATCTTAGTGTCTCCAACCAGACGCAGTGGAAATTACGCGGTCCTCATCCTGGAAGCCAAGTAGCACCGACAGCACCCAAAAGTTTTGCAGTCTCCTTCATACCCTCTGCCAGGTCAAGGGCTGTAACCTCTCTGCTTCCGCTGCACTAAGTTGGGCATGGAAAACAGTACTTTCTTCGGTGAATGACGGTTACGCATACGCAAATCACGTTCCAACCTGTGCTGTTTATGGTGCTGGACACATTATTCAATAGAAATACCCGTTGCACAACCGAAAACTCGCTTCCTAATTGCCCCGTTACGAATTCACCGATACCAACACTCACGTCAGCAACCCGGGGATGCCGCTGTTGCCTCAATAACGGTGGCACCAGATGCTAACGCGATGCTTGCTGCTACAGTCCATGCACTGCTTCTGACAGTTCGTGATACCTCTGTCCGTGATCCGTTACTTTAAAGGGCAAGCCATTTCAACCGCACATACTGGTATTCAGTAGGTTTCCATTAGAAACTCCAACCGTCCTATCAACGCCTGTTCTCACTTTCCCACGTCGATCGCTGAATAACCTTCGCAGACCGGGTGATTGTGCCTCCAAAATTACACAGTAATAACCTCAGTCAATTTCATTTTGGACACCCCGGTATGAAGGCATGAAGGCACTAACACGCAGTTACATTTACTGGCCGAACAGGGCTAAGCAGTTAGAGGAGCCTGTACGGAAGTGTTCAGAAGGCCAAATATCTACAAAATACCCTCAAAAACAGAATTATATTCATGTCCTATCCCAGAAATTCCATTTTCATGACTTCATGTTGACGTTGCAGGACCGGCCTATGGGCAAGAGTATCCGATCCTAGCTGATGCTCACAGTAAGTGGCCAGAAGTATTCAGCATGAACCATGTTACTGCTTGTGCTACCATTTCTAAACTGCACGTGTTCAGACACCTTAGGGTTCCGAACACCACTGTCTCTGACAACGTCGGTGCATTAACGCCCACTGAATTTTCTGCTTTCTGTCAACAAAATAGCACACACTATGTGCGATTTCAAACGAGCACTCTTGGAACTCAAACGGGAGAAAACACACAGGAAGTCGTCGAGACATTTCTCTGAGTTACAGAATGATACCAAGTGTTACGCCCCGAACGGTACGCCTCCAGAGGAGGTAATTATGAACTCGAGGATCTGTTTACCCATTGACGTGATCCGTTCAACACCACATTCGTCAAACGGTAGAATCACACATACGGAAGTTCACCTCGGTTGATCAACCGACATAACCGTGTTGTAAATAACATGCGTTCTCCCTCTCCTTCAACAACAGCTACATTTAATCCTGGTCTTCCACTGAAGATTATCCTCGACACATTAATTACATCGCAAGCCTGAATCGTCCGAGCCGATAATTGAATTGGAAACTTCAAAAAGCTAGGAGAGGGGTGGACCAGGTACGAAATCCCTTTTTGCCAATGCACCTCAACCTACGACAGCAGCCTAACGAGCTAATGTCTCAGAGGGGACGTTAGGATGACTGCCTTGAAAACGAACGGATCCGATTGGCCGCCAATTGGTCTCGTAGACAAAAACCTTGTTATCTCCATTTACGACTTTCGTTGACATTCCATTGTATTGTGAGCCCTTCTAATATTCTCCTTCATGAAATCCAATATCACGGAATGTTCAAGATATCAATAACCCCAAGAAACATTTGCTTTCCGAGTTACTTCCGATTTTCAGAGTCAGCGACTTGCGGTCTGGACCGGGCAACTGGTGTATGAAGGCCAAAGTCAGGTTGGTATATAAACTGGTGTCGAGCTACAAGTGGTCATTCCTCGCTTGCTCCTCTTGTGGTCCGGGTGCCCACGGCGTGCAGGACGCCGCCACCACGGTTGCAACGACGGTACGGCCAAGTAGGATGGTTAAATGTGGTAGAATGTTATGTAGGTTCACAGGATGTCTCCTCGGAGGAACAGAATGTCGGTGGAGTGCTTCCTCACTGGAATTCTGATTAAAAGGATCGCCGGTAAGTTGATATTTTTGCGCATAACCATGCAAATAACTTATATTTAGGTATGCTGCTTTTGACTGTCGATCGTTCATGCGTGTCGTTCATCGAGACAGTCACCTTGTAGTAACTAGTTTTTATATATGCATGACCTGCGTACGTCCGATTTCCAAGTGTATTCTGCGAACCGACGAGTGAATGCTCAGCAGCAGTGTGTTGTGTTTGGATTGTTGCGATATTTTAAGTCATCCATGGAAATCCGAGACTATGTCCGGATGAACTATTGAATAGACTAGACCGGTGATGGCGTACGGGTCCTGCGCGATAAACTACGCCGCCTGGACTATCCTGTATGTGATCTGCAGGGTATCCGAGATCCGGTGCGCCCATTTCGACCCATGGCTGTCTGTTTGTGATGATGGGAGTTTGAATTTTCTCTCTCTTGCTTCCGTCCGTCTGCGTGGTTTGCTTGCAAAGTATTGTGATGCGGTTCAGGCAGATTCAACCTAGCTTCTCCTATGCTACCACACACAGGTGTGGGAAGTGGGTGGGTTTTTCTGCCGTAAAATCCATCCCCTCCTCTGGCCGTTTCCATTCCGTTGCCTTGCACTAGTTCTTTTCCCATTTACTTTCCAGACACAACTGTGGAACACAGTTTTAATGGTTCTGTGATTTGTCGGCAATAATAAAATTGTTTTCCCAAACTTGGTTTCTTATTTCCCGACAACGCAAGCGTCACGGCAACCAAGCCATCCAGTTCTTGAGTTGAAGACCGGCTTGCGTAGGTGAGAAAAGGGGGCGTAATTTTCCGGTTTCGTCTGTAGCCTCAGAGTGGTCTCGAAACCTGGGACAATATAGGGTCACCTCTAACAGCACACGTCTAGCATTGTGTATCTCCACTGGTCGCATGGGTACAAACATAACGTGCGGTTAATCCACCTCTCAGTTTTCACTCGACAGGGTTTCTGAAATAAATGTATAATCAATTACGAGTCGAACACATCTTCCGCAATATCATTTAAAACACATAATCAAACAAAGTTGTAGTGGCTGGCTCACCAAATCCTTTCTAAGTCCCTTTGTCCAAAATTACTGGTCGGTGTCTGCGCTGAACCTGGGGACTTGGTGTTATAAAGCTAAAATCATAACTTGCTGAATAAGTCCAATAGGTGATAACTAACAAGCCGAGCGTATACCAATGATTACACAGCGGGATTCGGCAACCATACGCATTGTTGGGCGCGGCGAACTTAAAGCTAGAGTGGGGCGTTTACTTGTCAATCGTAAGACCAAGTGGTGTATACTTGAGCCTCAAGATCCGAGGGCCACACGCGTCCTCAAGCGTCTACCCATGGATGCAGCTTTAACAAAGATCTAGTGATTTCAAATCCGCTCGTTTAGGGCACTAAATCCCAACTTCCCTCGACTTCTGCTCTCTGATACCGATACAATGTAACTTAATAAAACCGACAGCTCGGTCTTGCACATCGAAATTCGTAACCATTACATACTCAACCATGGTAGCAATATAACCAACAAGGAGCACCCTTCTGGGCTTCATCAAACTCAATGTTCGTGTTGAAGTATTGCAACTCATCTTTGCTTCCGAAATCGTGTCGACTATAGATGAATAAATGAGCTAGTAAGATAGCCAAACCTGATGCGATCCAACTGTCCAAGATAATGATAATGATCTAGCCTGAGACTGCGAGGACACATTCTGCAGCGGAAATCCCCGGTGCAAAACTGAAAAATCGCTACGTAACTGTAATCTTACGGATTTGCCGGTACCGACCCACACAAGCTATGGTTTTGGGACAGCCAGTGCCAAACACCTGAAAAAGCATTTGAGCCACTTTTCAAACAGGCCAGGCTTTATGGCCATACAACAGAACAGCCCGTACTGCAGCCCGATGCACACGCAGCTTGATATTCACGGATGTATCGCCTTGATGCCATAGGTCTTTCAAATTAGCAAACATGACCCGAGCATCGCAGGTTCGTGCATTGACAGAACAGCCCGGCAGCCCGATGCACACGCAGCTTGATATTCACGGATGTATCGCCTTGATGCCATAGGTCTTTCAAATTAGCAAACATGACTGACGCATCGCAGGTTCGTGCATTGACCTCATCTATCACACTGCAATCAAAACTAATACAACTTCGAATAAATATAAAATATAAAATATAAAAATACAAAAAATATTTTATAGATATAAAAAAATA
>NW_008752312.1:55698-64685 GCF_000715545.1 Opisthorchis viverrini
TATTTTTTTATATCTATAAAATATTTTTTGTATTTTTATATTTTATATTTTATATTTATTCGAAGTTGTATTAGTTTTGATTGCAGTGTGATAGATGAGGTCAATGCACGAACCTGCGATGCTCGGGTCATGTTTGCTAATTTGAAAGACCTATGGCATCAAGGCGATACATCCGTGAATATCAAGCTGCGTGTGCATCGGGCTGCAGTACGGGCTGTTCTGTTGTATGGCCATAAAGCCTGGCCTGTTTGAAAAGTGGCTCAAATGCTTTTTCAGGTGTTTGGCACTGGCTGTCCCAAAACCATAGCTTGTGTGGGTCGGTACCGGCAAATCCGTAAGATTACAGTTACGTAGCGATTTTTCAGTTTTGCACCGGGGATTTCCGCTGCAGAATGTGTCCTCGCAGTCTCAGGCTAGATCATTATCATTATCTTGGACAGTTGGATCGCATCAGGTTTGGCTATCTTACTAGCTCATTTATTCATCTATAGTCGACACGATTTCGGAAGCAAAGATGAGTTGCAATACTTCAACACGAACATTGAGTTTGATGAAGCCCAGAAGGGTGCTCCTTGTTGGTTATATTGCTACCATGGTTGAGTATGTAATGGTTACGAATTTCGATGTGCAAGACCGAGCTGTCGGTTTTATTAAGTTACATTGTATCGGTATCAGAGAGCAGAAGTCGAGGGAAGTTGGGATTTAGTGCCCTAAACGAGCGGATTTGAAATCACTAGATCTTTGTTAAAGCTGCATCCATGGGTAGACGCTTGAGGACGCGTGTGGCCCTCGGATCTTGAGGCTCAAGTATACACCACTTGGTCTTACGATTGACAAGTAAACGCCCCACTCTAGCTTTAAGTTCGCCGCGCCCAACAATGCGTATGGTTGCCGAATCCCGCTGTGTAATCATTGGTATACGCTCGGCTTCCTCGTTATCACCTATTGGACTTATTCAGCAAGTTATGATTTTAGCTTTATAACACCAAGTCCCCAGGTTCAGCGCAGACACCGACCAGTAATTTTGGACAAAGGGACTTAGAAAGGATTTGGTGAGCCAGCCACTACAACTTTGTTTGATTATGTGTTTTAAATGATATTGCGGAAGATGTGTTCGACTCGTAATTGATTATACATTTATTTCAGAAACCCTGTCGAGTGAAAACTGAGAGGTGGATTAACCGCACGTTATGTTTGTACCCATGCGACCAGTGGAGATAAACACGATTTGTTAAAAATGGTTGTGTATTTTTCGGGCACGGAGTGTTGGCAGGACGTATGGTTGACGTATGGATACGAAGGACCGACGTTGGTCGTTGTCTTAGTCTCCTGTGTATAGTTGGGACATTATAGCCTGCAAATAGCATACACAACACTAAGTCCAGCTATGCGGTGCCTACTCAACAGAGAAGGCCAAGACTTTCGGCGTTATTTTATGTGTGCTGATTGGTGAGGATCTTCCCGAATCCATCCGCCATAAACTGTCACATCTCACACGACGGCCTTTCATATTTCAGACGGCCCCCGCGGGTGCCCAATTCGTCTTCCGTTAGCCGCCGACTAACCTGATACTGATCGTCCAAAAACCTTGACAACCTGCGGTTGTGTTCAAGATAAAAGAGGTGACTGCCAACTGGTTCCCTTGCCTCCGTTGATAAAACCGCGGTAGACAGCCAGTGCTTCGCGTACTGTTCTTCAATAGCCAATATCATCAGCTAACTAGCTTCTTCGGATTTCCGACTTTCCGTTGGTCTTAGATGTCGTTTCATTCATTTGTGTTACACTCATTTGTAAAGCAAAACGGCGGTGGTGCTTCGATTATTGGATGAACACACAAATACCACAGTTATCCTTCATGTACTGACTTAAGCCCTTCTCAATTGTGCGAAAGATGAAGAGGATACAGCCTCGAATTCCTCAACAAACGCCAATGAAATAACTTCCAAAGCCCCAGCACGGAGCCACTAGCCGCACAGTGCTTTCAGCTGCGAAGCCTCTACCAGTGGAGTAAAACCTTTTGTGCTAGAACGCTGCATCTGCAGTTTAGGTGCGCGAACCAAAAACCATCTTAATCAGCTATCATATTTTTTCAGCTCACCGAATTTATTTACCCACTGAAGCAATCACACATCTGGCTTAAATGTCTGGTGGAGTAATTTCCGGACATGGTTGAAAACCAAGGATGCCTAAACGGAGACAAAGAGTTTGGCCTGGCACTCTGAATTAGCTTGCCCGATTTCTTTAGTCCATCAGAAATACGTTGTAGCTTTTGAAATTTCAGAATCATTGTGCGAATACTGAGAGCCTCGGCCCATGCCTTACCCATGCGCCCCCAAATTATCTTCGCCGAAAATGTAGGGTTTTCGAAGCTGTGACTTTGCCGGCTACTTGATCTAATCCATTTGCGCTTTTGGGTGGCATCTTACTGGTAGCAGTACGTTTGAGTGAGCTAAATTTCGAGTCACGAACCGTCACTGACTAGCATTTTTTTACGGGTTTACGCGGCAAAAAATACCAAATCGCACTTTAGCGTATTATTGCGTTCTTTGGTGTTCTTTAGGGATAGAAAACATCTGAGGAGTATCTAATGCTGATTTCATCCTGGAAGACCGTTTTTTAAAGTTAGTTTGCTCCACACTCCTCATATTTAACAAATCCAAATATTATCGCAAAATATATTTTGTTCCGTGAACCTAACCACATCACATTTTACCGTGAATCTCAACTTCACTTAGGTGCAACATTGTTAGGCAACTGCATGAACTGTGCAGTGACGACACAAGGGCCGTTTCTGTTGATGATTTCCTTCCCCATATATGCATAACAGTCCTGTAGATAAGACGGTGTCACGAGATAGTTGCAGGTATCATTCTCATTATAAATTCGACGCTTTGTAGGTAGTGACCGCCATAAAGCTATCGTCATGATAACGGTAGCCGTTGTCACTAATCTCGACTCCTTATCGTAATTGTTGGGTCCGTGTCTGTGTGCGACTGATTATGGGGGTTGACCTATACACCGTAGCCTAATCCAGTGGCTAACAATGGCCCCTTATACTCACAGCTCTACCCGCTGTCACGCACCACACATACTTGTTGCAACTGCTAGGCCCGCATCTGTATGCAACGCTGATTACGAGACCTCACTCATGCATAGTAACATAATCCAATGGCCAAAGACGGTCTCTCACACCAGTGCGGTGCCGCTTATTTTGCTACTTTGGTAAACACCAGGCCAGTATCCATGAGGTTCGGTAAAAATCAGGCCTCAATTATGCGTGACAGCCCAATCCGATGGCCTGTCATACCCATTTCTGTAATCGACGATGTACAACCTGGCTACTTATCATACCTGCTAGTTCGGTGCCCATGCGCGGCGTTGATTAACCGGTAGCTTATTCCAACCAAATCTGTCGTAGTCTTATCTGTGCGTGTTTTCGCTTATTTTTGTCATTCATGATAAACATCGGGCCAGTATTTATGCGATCTGATGAATATTAGGCGTAAACTATGCACACAAACCTAATCTCATCGCTAACGACGTTCCCCATACTCTCAACTGTACATGATATAGCCAACCTTGACTACTTTTTGAAACTGCTGTGTCAGTGCCTATATGCGAGGCTGATTATTAGGCATCAGCTATGCGCAGTAGCCTAATTTAACTACCAATGATGGCCCGTCATACCCACAACTGTGCGCACTTTTGCTCATGTTTGCTACCTATAGGAAACACCGCGCCAGTGCGAGCCGATAAAAACGAGGCTTAATCTGTGGGTGATATCATAATGTAACGGCCAACGACGGCCCGTCATACTCGTAACTGTATTCGAAATCGCCTACCTTGGCTACTCATCGTAGTAGCATGGCCTGTGTCTATTTGCAGCGCGGTGTATGAGGCTTCAACTATGTCCATTAGCCCAGTCCAATGATAAATGAAGGCCCGTCATGCTCGCTTCTATATTCCATGTCAGCTGCCGAGGCTCATTACAGTGACAGCCTGGCTCGCGCGTACATTCCGCTGACTATGATGTCACAAATATAGACAGGAGACTAAGACAACGACCAACGTCGGTCCTTCGTTCGTATACGTCGTCCATACGTCCTGCCAACACTCCGTGCCCGAAAAATACACAACCATTTTTAACAAATCGTGTTTATCTCCACTGGTCGCATGGGTACAAACATAACGTGCGGTTAATCCACCTCTCAGTTTTCACTCGACAGGGTTTCTGAAATAAATGTATAATCAATTACGAGTCGAACACATCTTCCGCAATATCATTTAAAACACATAATCAAACAAAGTTGTAGTGGCTGGCTCACCAAATCCTTTCTAAGTCCCTTTGTCCAAAATTACTGGTCGGTGTCTGCGCTGAACCTGGGGACTTGGTGTTATAAAGCTAAAATCATAACTTGCTGAATAAGTCCAATAGGTGATAACGAGGAAGCCGAGCGTATACCAATGATTACACAGCGGGATTCGGCAACCATACGCATTGTTGGGCGCGGCGAACTTAAAGCTAGAGTGGGGCGTTTACTTGTCAATCGTAAGACCAAGTGGTGTATACTTGAGCCTCAAGATCCGAGGGCCACACGCGTCCTCAAGCGTCTACCCATGGATGCAGCTTTAACAAAGATCTAGTGATTTCAAATCCGCTCGTTTAGGGCACTAAATCCCAACTTCCCTCGACTTCTGCTCTCTGATACCGATACAATGTAACTTAATAAAACCGACAGCTCGGTCTTGCACATCGAAATTCGTAACCATTACATACTCAACCATGGTAGCAATATAACCAACAAGGAGCACCCTTCTGGGCTTCATCAAACTCAATGTTCGTGTTGAAGTATTGCAACTCATCTTTGCTTCCGAAATCGTGTCGACTATAGATGAATAAATGAGCTAGTAAGATAGCCAAACCTGATGCGATCCAACTGTCCAAGATAATGATAATGATCTAGCCTGAGACTGCGAGGACACATTCTGCAGCGGAAATCCCCGGTGCAAAACTGAAAAATCGCTACGTAACTGTAATCTTACGGATTTGCCGGTACCGACCCACACAAGCTATGGTTTTGGGACAGCCAGTGCCAAACACCTGAAAAAGCATTTGAGCCACTTTTCAAACAGGCCAGGCTTTATGGCCATACAACAGAACAGCCCGTACTGCAGCCCGATGCACACGCAGCTTGATATTCACGGATGTATCGCCTTGATGCCATAGGTCTTTCAAATTAGCAAACATGACCCGAGCATCGCAGGTTCGTGCATTGACCTCATCTATCACACTGCAATCAAAACTAATACAACTTCGAATAAATATAAAATATAAAATATAAAAATACAAAAAATATTTTATAGATATAAAAAAATAAACCTGTTGTTCTTCTCTTCGAAGTGGAGGAGCTCGACTATTCGATACCATCCCTTTGGCACGAGCTCTGCACCCACAAATTGTCAGGTCATGCTTCTGGGCATTTAGTCATCAGTAATAGTGTAACAATGGTCCATTCATGGTCGCCTTTCGCTGCCTACCCGCCTTGACACCCGAAGAAAACATTAGGGTGTAACGATGAATACTAGGGATTAGAGGCCAGCAACATCTAACATGCCAAAATAATGTGCGAGGGTTAGCGAAAAGCAAGGGCGCTGATTGTGACTTATTTTATAGGATGAGATCTGCCTGATCCACTCGGTTTATGTTTGGTGGCGCTCACGTATTCACCCACTATAATACCGTAGAACCGACCCATTCATCGATTTCCTCTCGTCCACGGTTGCGAACTTCTGGCGGTCCAGAGGCCATTCTGGATGGTTCTGCTGGGGTTCGCATTGCTCTAAGCCACCCGGTTAAAGTACCTCTGATCGGATAGTTTTTCGTCGAGAGTTTTCTTTGCACTGTTTGTTCGGCAACGTCTGAGAGTATCTCGTAAACGCACCGATAATCGCTGACCACTCCTTGAGCCCGCACACGTATCAAGAGACATTAGCGCTGATACTCTCAAAGACAGTTTTCACGATGCTCTAGTGACCTGCTGCGGCAGGCTGGGGGCCCACAAATCGTTGCGGTTGCCAGTGGAATGAACGCCCAAGGAAGTAGACTGCTGTGGTTCGATTAGGTGGTTTTCCGGAAATGAAATCGATACGCACGGATAACAGCGAATGCTTGCTGCGGTCATGTACTGCTCACGTCCACTTCTGTGCAGAACTTAATCTTGTAACAACCGAGACCACTCAGCCACATGGCGCTCCCGGCACTCAAACGAACCTGCAACATTGATAGACCATGTTTCCATTAGCCATAAACTGTGTGGATTAGTTAGTTCTTTCAGTTCCTTCTGGAATACTTATGTGGGTTAGGACCATACGCCTGCTCGTTGCTGTCCCTCTGCGATTCATAATAGGGTACAGGAGGCGTACACATTGGCTGGCCACGGGAGTGATATGGTCGCTACAGATTTACAAGCCGAAACTCATATACACCAGAATCAGGAACACAAATTGACCCCGACAAAGGTTGTACTGCAGACAAATGAACCGTTCAGTGGGAGTGAGAAGCTTCGTTAGTTGGCGCCCGTGTTTCGAACCAGGCCTCTGTAAATACACCCCAACGGTCTAAGCATGGATTCTCTCGGGTGTCCCAGTATTTGAGCTTATATCCGGTGGCCTGGTTGCAAGCCACAAAAGTGCCCTACGACTAAGCGACTTATTAGTTTTCTGTTCTACGTGCCAGAAGACTATTACGTGTCATTTAAGAAAGGCCGTCAAACGCGACCATCGTCACGTGCATATTTTGAAGCCGCGTCCTTAAGCGCACCAAAATTTCCTTTAAATCGTGATCCAAAACAGGAAAAGTTTAACATCAGGTTTTAGCATTTGATGGTAACTATTCGGACGCCTTAGATTTCCCAAGCTGCCGCAGTTTTATTATGAGTTAATTGAACGAACTCGGAGTCAACTGTGGGAACAAGGTTTGTATTTTAATGGCTGTCGGTGGCTTGGAACGTTTTCCCTATAAAAAGGTGGAAAATTTTGCTGAAAAGCATGTTTCTTTGCGTGGTTTCTTACGTATTGGGTTTGGAACTAACCCGACACGACTTGAACAATAAGCACGCCTACAGCGTCGGCGCAATCTCAAATTGCAGTGGCAATTCTTCTACGGTTGCGGCAAGCGTCCCGCCGATTCCGAGTAATTCGTCATGGCTAGTAAGTTATCTGTTTTTTATGCTGGTCAGCATACGTTATATCTGGCTCAACGCAATTTCTTCACCGATATGCAGAGCTACCAATAGGGCCGTCGGATAAACTTGCGGGTTTGTGGGCTGAGCAAGCAAACGGCACAATAAGGTGACCACTGTTTTCAAGTCCTTGCACAAATTAAACTGACGAAACGGTCTTGTGAGTAACACGCTCGTCTGGGATATAGAGACATAGTGAACTACGGGCAAGCCTTCAGATTGAGTATGGTGGTCGCGGCACAATCATCGCGTCGCCGTACTTCTGTTCGTGGACAGCCCCGTACATGAACGTCCCAGATGAGCCGTTTATGGTCGTCATTGTAGTTAGGATATTTTCGGGTCTATCGGGGGTCCGTAAGGTTTCATTGCCGCCATTCAAACGAAGTGATAAGTCAGCCATGTCTACATTGGGGACTCAAAATAGGAAAGTGCTTGAAAGGTTTGCTGAAAAGCACTTTGATATGAGTTAGAATGCCTCTCGAAATAACGGACAATCAAAAATTATCACAATTCATAACTATTTGAATGAGGCGACACGGTCCGAGTTCAAAAACGGTAATCGAAACTTAGTGCAGATAATACGTTCGCGGTCGATGCAAACTGGTGAGGACATATGTGAGTATGAGGGAAGTGCATTGGCTAGATTGTGCACAACTAAGGTAGCTAGGAACTTGCAGAGACATGAGTTCAGAGATATCTGGTGGTGTTGCCCGTTCGTACAATGGGCTGACCTCAGAGTAAAGCTTTGTAAAACCAGTTGCCCCTGATGCGTCACATAACGTGTACTTGATGAGTCTCGTAGCATCTTTTGAAGAGAAAAAGATGCTACGAGACTCATCAATGGATATTTCGGATCATACGGCGATTGTTTGGGATGTGTCCCACAACCGGGCAAGCTCAGACCGGAATCAGTTTTCCGTTCCTTAATTGCAGAAGGCGTATCATGAGGTTCAACATGCGGAGGAAGTTTATTTTGGGGAGTTGAATTGAGAGTTGTCAACCGTGCAGTCCTTTGCATCGTTGTGGACAGGAGACGCAGAAATGGCGGACAATTTACGGAAATATATGGGGAGCTCCAAAAGCTTCTGTACACAAAGTTGTGTCCGTCAAGAGCACCATCACTACATTCTCACTTTATTTCGTGATCCACGAGACAATGAGATGAACGCTGAAGTGTTTTCTGCACCCGGTTTTCAAAGATCTTGTGACCAAACTCTTAAGGATTTGGAGTGTGCAGACATGTCTCACCTTCGAAGAGGAGGAAAAGGAGCAGGTGTTTCTGGGTGAACTAGCCAAAGTCGTTCTGTCCTTGGTTGTGCACCTTGTACCCACAAAGTGTCACGTTATCATAGTGACGATCATTTGCAACATGCGGATGGCGTACTGCCAGGCGTGATCGGAAGGTCAGGCTAAGACATGAGTTTGTCCGTAGTTACATGTAATGGAACAAGTGGGCGATAATGCAAGAGAAGAGTCAAGAGAAGGAAGGGCATAGTTGCGGGACTGCTATCAAAATGAGTATAGCAGTGCCATGCCATTATTGCACTGAAATACTTCGGTTTCTGGACAGCCCCGTGACGGACGCCATTTTTTAAATGATTTGGCTTGGACGTGCAATCCTGTGAGGATGGGATACTTTTGGTTGGCCGGGTAAATCCTCAGAGGTGGAGCTAAGCCTATATAAGATCACAGGTATTTTTATGATCCGGATGGAAATGTAGTGTGGTGCAGCGTTTTATATATATT
>NW_008752312.1:65473-73993 GCF_000715545.1 Opisthorchis viverrini
CATATGCACCTTGTTTTTAAAAAACCGAATATCCGTCATCTTTTTAAATGCATCTTTTAGGACTTTCCTAGATCTTCATTGACTATCTCTCAAGTGTAAGAAAATGCTACGAGGCAATTCCATAAATTCCCGGAGGAGTTACGATAAACCATATGGCTCATCAGTATTATCCACTGTCACACACCTTCCCTCCTTTAAAGGTCGCTAGTATGCCACCGATTTTCATTTACCCTCATTGGTTCAGCTCCAGCAGCTGGTCTATTCGGCCGCAATTTGAGTGTATCACCCCACTTCCGAAGCTGAGTCCCACTTACTCTTTATGATCATCGAAACTCTCGAATTGTAAAACATACAACGGTGCTCTATAACAAAAAACGGACCCTACCATCGGCTTTCGAACTTCCCTGACCCCAGTCCACTACATCCGAGATTCGGATGATCCTGCCAGTGGACCTTGGCGTCGTGCTTTTTACTCGGCATTTACTCTCTAGTCCCTGCCTGAACGGCGGTCAAGTCTTCTTGAGTCCTACTTTCCCCTTCTTACCTATCCGGAGACAAGTGTGTTGCCAGCCACAATTTCCTGATAAGATTGAGACGATCCAGACGATCACTAAACATTCTCAAAAATCGAGTGGTTCTGGACTGCTCAATTCAGGACCCAACTATCATGTTAGATGTCTCCATTATTCTGCATTAGGCCTGCGCTGATTACGCCGTCTTTGGCATCTGTCTCAATAGCCACCGACAGCCATTAAAATACAAACCTTGTTCCCACAGTTGACTCCGAGTTCGTTCAATTAACTCATAATAAAACTGCGGCAGCTTGGGAAATCTAAGGCGTCCGAATAGTTACCATCAAATGCTAAAACCTGATGTTAAACTTTTCCTGTTTTGGATCACGATTTAAAGGAAATTTTGGTGCGCTTAAGGACGCGGCTTCAAAATATGCACGTGACGATGGTCGCGTTTGACGGCCTTTCTTAAATGACACGTAATAGTCTTCTGGCACGTAGAACAGAAAACTAATAAGTCGCTTAGTCGTAGGGCACTTTTGTGGCTTGCAACCAGGCCACCGGATATAAGCTCAAATACTGGGACACCCGAGAGAATCCATGCTTAGACCGTTGGGGTGTATTTACAGAGGCCTGGTTCGAAACACGGGCGCCAACTAACGAAGCTTCTCACTCCCACTGAACGGTTCATTTGTCTGCAGTACAACCTTTGTCGGGGTCAATTTGTGTTCCTGATTCTGGTGTATATGAGTTTCGGCTTGTAAATCTGTAGCGACCATATCACTCCCGTGGCCAGCCAATGTGTACGCCTCCTGTACCCTATTATGAATCGCAGAGGGACAGCAACGAGCAGGCGTATGGTCCTAACCCACATAAGTATTCCAGAAGGAACTGAAAGAACTAACTAATCCACACAGTTTATGGCTAATGGAAACATGGTCTATCAATGTTGCAGGTTCGTTTGAGTGCCGGGAGCGCCATGTGGCTGAGTGGTCTCGGTTGTTACAAGATTAAGTTCTGCACAGAAGTGGACGTGAGCAGTACATGACCGCAGCAAGCATTCGCTGTTATCCGTGCGTATCGATTTCATTTCCGGAAAACCACCTAATCGAACCACAGCAGTCTACTTCCTTGGGCGTTCATTCCACTGGCAACCGCAACGATTTGTGGGCCCCCAGCCTGCCGCAGCAGGTCACTAGAGCATCGTGAAAACTGTCTTTGAGAGTATCAGCGCTAATGTCTCTTGATACGTGTGCGGGCTCAAGGAGTGGTCAGCGATTATCGGTGCGTTTACGAGATACTCTCAGACGTTGCCGAACAAACAGTGCAAAGAAAACTCTCGACGAAAAACTATCCGATCAGAGGTACTTTAACCGGGTGGCTTAGAGCAATGCGAACCCCAGCAGAACCATCCAGAATGGCCTCTGGACCGCCAGAAGTTCGCAACCGTGGACGAGAGGAAATCGATGAATGGGTCGGTTCTACGGTATTATAGTGGGTGAATACGTGAGCGCCACCAAACATAAACCGAGTGGATCAGGCAGATCTCATCCTATAAAATAAGTCACAATCAGCGCCCTTGCTTTTCGCTAACCCTCGCACATTATTTTGGCATGTTAGATGTTGCTGGCCTCTAATCCCTAGTATTCATCGTTACACCCTAATGTTTTCTTCGGGTGTCAAGGCGGGTAGGCAGCGAAAGGCGACCATGAATGGACCATTGTTACACTATTACTG
Source organism: Opisthorchis viverrini (assembly GCF_000715545.1). Classification (NCBI taxonomy): domain Eukaryota; kingdom Metazoa; phylum Platyhelminthes; class Trematoda; order Opisthorchiida; family Opisthorchiidae; genus Opisthorchis; species Opisthorchis viverrini. The sequence continues at coordinate 67,723 of NW_008752312.1, forward strand.
ATGACTAAATGCCCAGAAGCATGACCTGACAATTTGTGGGTGCAGAGCTCGTGCCAAAGGGATGGTATCGAATAGTCGAGCTCCTCCACTTCGAAGAGAAGAACAACAGGTTTGCCTCTTAGGTCAGTCGGAAAACGACCTGATACAAACCCTTGAGCAAACGTCCTCCATCTAACATTTGACACTTATTTTGTTGGTTGGTGAACTTAACGCTCCGAATGACTGGATGCGGCCATAGCGCACTGTGTTTGGTGGAAATTCCTAATTGTGTTTGACTGAAGTCGCTCAAAACTTGAACTTGTTTCCCAGGAGGTGATCACTGCGTCGTTTTTTGCGACGCAGGTAGTTACGGCCAAACCGTTTCTCTGAGTCCGTCCTTGTTTCATCTCTTTTTCATGGATATTTTACAAGCTTTTTAATCCACGCTGGCTTCCCAGTATTGGGATGACAATGGCCTAATGCGTCTGTGATATCTTCTACCAAAGCCTATTGATTGCTTTTCACCTTGTTTCACCTGTAAAGCGTTTTCGCCCCAATATCTCCGGCCACGATAAGTTATTGAAAACCTTGGATGCGAAAATACACAGCTTAAGCCGGTCACCTAACATCACATCACTACCAAAAACTTGATATCCCTGGCGCAACAAGAATGCCTACCAAACCGTCATTGTGTCACAAACATGTGCGTATTTTTGATCAGCTCCACCAGCGTTAAGTTAGTGGCTTATATTTAAAATTCTTAGAAACGTCCAGTTGAGTCCCACACGATTTACTGGTCTGCGAGTTCGAGCGTCTTCGGTAGTTTGATATTTCCTTTTGAGGTTGAAGATTTTCACTGAAAGTAGTGGGAGCTCACATCTCTGATTATGGTCTCTTCTGGAGTTCCCCAAGGTTCAATCTCAGGAACACAGCTCTTTGTGATCTGCGCCAACCTTTCCTGGACACACTGTAAAGTCCATGTCTACTTGTTGTTTACTGCCAGAAACCATGGATTTCCTCCATATATATATGTCGACACCCCGAAGTGTCTGTATTCGGACTATTACCTCCCTCTTAATGAAAAAACTGCGTCCATATGCCGTGCGGACGAGACCCAGAGAACGCTTTTTTCCGTACGGTAAGAGTATACCGGTAGACATTACTAAGCCAGATAACGAAATGATTAAGATATCTGGTTGTCTCCAAAAATGTCCCTCCTATTTCGCCATGAAAATCGGCTCACAATGCATCCGTCGTATTATAATTGGGCACCGATTTTAAGCACATTGACACCAAGGGCCCTTCGGACCGCCTAATTGATAAGTCAACGAAGCCGTCTACTAAGGCCTCAGTTTCGTTGTTCAGGTAATGCGTCTCGACATGTCGCCAAGATTTGGTTGCAAGGTTTCTCACATATCATCCAAATAATGCACGAAGAGGACAGTGAGATTTTCACGCTCGGTGCGCGCGCTTTTAATAAACAACAGCTTCTGCATTTTGCGGCTTTTGGCGTTTGCAATAACCATCCTCTGAAGGCTGTTCTCACTGCATTCAGAACGCATTCCAAATTACTCGTCGGTGTTTTTACATGAGCCCCCCATTGGCAAGTTTGATACAAAGTGTCGTGAACCTGAATAACGGTGCTACCTATTTGTTTGATTTATTTTATTGCAAACCGCTGAACAGAAGAAACCCAGGTAACTGCTGCGAAAGATAACAGTCAGACAAACGCGCGTGACCCAGCACGTACCTGTTCATTCATTTGTATCCTCTTGTTTTACATGACTGCTGCCCTGCCCTCCTCAGTGCTTGTGGAAGGATTAGGGCCCTTCGCCGCGGATCTGTTCATTAGCAAACACCAAGTGAACAGATGCAGCCTACTTGGTAGGGAAGAGAGGGTCCCATATGCACCTTGTTTTTAAAAAACCGAATATCCGTCATCTTTTTAAATGCATCTTTTAGGACTTTCCTAGATCTTCATTGACTATCTCTCAAGTGTAAGAAAATGCTACGAGGCAATTCCATAAATTCCCGGAGGAGTTACGATAAACCATATGGCTCATCAGTATTATCCACTGTCACACACCTTCCCTCCTTTAAAGGTCGCTAGTATGCCACCGATTTTCATTTACCCTCATTGGTTCAGCTCCAGCAGCTGGTCTATTCGGCCGCAATTTGAGTGTATCACCCCACTTCCGAAGCTGAGTCCCACTTACTCTTTATGATCATCGAAACTCTCGAATTGTAAAACATACAACGGTGCTCTATAACAAAAAACGGACCCTACCATCGGCTTTCGAACTTCCCTGACCCCAGTCCACTACATCCGAGATTCGGATGATCCTGCCAGTGGACCTTGGCGTCGTGCTTTTTACTCGGCATTTACTCTCTAGTCCCTGCCTGAACGGCGGTCAAGTCTTCTTGAGTCCTACTTTCCCCTTCTTACCTCTCCGGAGACAAGTGTGTTGCCAGCCACAATTTCCTGATAAGATTGAGACGATCCAGACGATCACTAAACATTCTCAAAAATCGAGTGGTTCTGGACTGCTCAATTCAGGACCCAACTATCATGTTAGATGTCTCCATTATTCTGCATTAGGCCTGCGCTGATTACGCCGTCTTTGGCATCTGTCTCAATAGCGAACATCTCTCTGATCCTGGGTAGTTTGAGGGTCAGTTGCTGATCCAGACTCGGCGCTTTGACACTTTCGAAAGCCTCATGTGCTTACCTGGTCTATTCGTATTTCCGATTTCTCCCTAGCAAGTCGTGCAGTGTGGCAACAATTGCGTTGAAATCCTTGACAAACCAGCTGTATTATGCGGTTTGTCCAAAAAAATTGCCGTAGAGACCGCTTTGAAATAGGAACAGCGCGGTATTCGAACTTGGCCAGTTTTTCTGACAGTGTGCTTACCTCTGTGACTCAATTTACGCCCCACCAGTGCTACCGAACTCCGACGAAAATAGCCGGGTTTTGTAGAGCGTGACAGGACAGGATCGGTAAAAATGAAAAAGAGTACCGCGGACTTCGACCGATATGGGCTACAAGATCTATCCAGCCAAATCATTCGGTGTCATCCATAAGTCACCGGGCAAACAATTAGATTGAATTCTCACAATCAAGGCTCCTTAATGGATTGCGGCTCCGAAAAAAGACCCCCCTCATTCCCACCAAGAAAGCAGACGAAGACCGTATGCTTTAACAGTCCGAACACTAACAAGTAGTTTCTTTGTCGTTTGACTTACTACATGCTTATTTAACATATTGTTGTTGTTCTTGCTTGACATACCGCAAAGAATGTGTTTGTTTGCAGCCACAGTTATTCTCATGGAATATGTGCGTGTCATTATAAGCCATCATTCCAATGCAGATATGTAGATGCTTGTCCATTTTATTCTCGTCCTGTGCATCTTAGTGATAATCTGTCGCTAATCACAATAACGAAAACGTTTGCCCACCTCACAGAACCTAGCCGACCCGACTTACATGTCACCCAGTGATCCAAAGAGTGAAAGAAACCTTAGCGCAATATGGGAAATCAATGTAGATAATCATCAGTTAGACATGGGAGGATAACATCTTCAAGTACGTACAGAAAGATCCTCGAATCAGAGTTAAGAAACCGGTTTCGGCACGAAATATTTGCCCAATCAGATATAGTCTCCATTTATTGAGGGTCCAGATGATCGCTAAATACACCCAATGGTCGAGTACTTTTTTCAGCGTTAGTCAGGACACGACTGGCATATTCGATAACTCCATTCCTCTGCTCTAGGACGGCGCGGATACCGCGATCACGAGTTCGTTCCAGCAGTAAACATCTCTACCAACCTGGGTAGTTTTGAGAGTCAGTTGCTGATCCAGCATCCGCAATTTAACACGTTTGAAAGCCCCGTGTCCCCCCTGGTCCGTTCGAATTTCTGACTCTACCCGAGCAAGTCGTACAATAAAGCAACAGTCATGTTGAAATCCTCCACAAACCGGTTGTTGTATGCTGTTCGTTCAAGGAACTGCCGTAGAGACCGCTTTGAAGTGGTAACAACACAGTCCTCGAACTTGGCCAGCTTTTCTGAAAGTAAGCTAACCCCTTCGTGACCCATTTTACGCCATATCAGTGCTGCCGAACTCCGAGCGTGCTGTGTCTCGGCTTCATTTATCCTCAGGCCAGCCTCCTGGGTGCTCTTCAGTACGACGTTAAAGTGAAATGTCTGCTCAGGTTTTGAAATGCTGTACACATGGCAACATTCTGTAGTCCATTCGATAGACGGAACATCAGGTGCCGGAATGTGAATGGTAACCCAGAGAAACCAAACGGCACCCGTCTACATCGATGCAGGGTGTTTCCATGTCTAAAAGCCGTTTTCCCTCGGTCTTTCGCCTTGATGGGTGGTTTCCAGTATCCGGAACGCAAGTCAAACACCATCAGAAATCGGGAATGCTGGAGGGAATTGAAAATCTCCGCAACCGAGGGGATACCTATAACCCGATTTACGGTCAGTTCAGTGAAACGACGGAATTCCACAAAAAACCTGTATTTTCTGTTTGCCTTCCTTTTAAACACAACCAGGAAGTTTTACGCACTATTGGCCTCTTTAATTAGGCCATTTCTCGACATCTCTTGAGCTTGGTTATGGACAATATTCCGCAGATAGAGCGGTAGCGGACGGAGGCCGTAGGGTGAGAAGCATTCGATCGAGTAAGGAATCTCGTGTTTAATCCACAGGCAGAAGCCAAACGGACCTTCATCGCCCATGAATAGTTCAGAGTAACAGTCGACCACGGACTGTACTGATGACATGTTCCAAGACGGAAGCCTACGGGCACACAGTTCGCTCGCGGCAGTTCTTCGGTAACCTGGAAGCTTGACTGCTGCATACTACTACTACTACTACCGCATTTGTTCTCGCTTTGGGTCTACAATGGAACCTATGCTCTACAGGAAGTTTGCTCGCACTACTGTCCCGGCTGATCAGGGACGCGTGAAAACGGATGGTGAACTCGTCATCTTGCAACCGGGGTGCCCAGATCGCGAGCTTCTCGCTTTTATTTCTGATGGTCTATGGACAAACGTGTCTCACAGCTGAACGATTTACCATTTCTCCGCTTTTGTGTACCTGAACGAGTACTATATGAGACTTGAAAACGAGCGCACAATCTCACGGAACGTCGGACTCGTATATTTCGAACGACCTTTGCTGAGCGATGAATTCACTAGCAAACTAAAAGCGTGACTGGCCAAAAGGCAAAAACTGCCGTCAATTTGGGAAGAGGTGCAACATTGTGGCAAAGCAGCGGAATTTAGAAATTCAAATTTTCAGAAAATAAAATCGCAAATAATCCAAAAACAAGAGATCTTCTGGGATATTCATAGCCCCAACATTCTCTGATATGGATTGAAATACAGTAGAATATAAAGGGAATACAGGCCAACAGGATATCAAAGAATGCCTCCTAGGATTTTGAATTTTCTGGTTCAATTATCGGCTCCGCTTCTTGGAAGTTTATTCATGCACAAGCCAAACTGAAGCAAATGGTCGACTGGCCTTGACCACGTGATCCATACCAAAACGAACGACCACTACGTATGAAACCTAGCCGCTTAGCTCAGGTTTGCACCAACAGCCGCTCGTGGCTTGGCGGCCGAGTGTGTTAAGTTTGGGGTCAGACCAACTGTTTTCGCGGTTCAAATCCGAGCAACGTCACACGAATTATTTCTGACTTTCCTGACAACACCTTTCTTCATAGGATGCTACTGCTTTTGCTGAGCAATGCGTGGCATTAAAATACGATTGGCTGATTTGAAATCAACTCAATGTTCCGAGTGCGAAAAGCCTTAAATGTGTATACATCTCCGGGACTATAGTAAAGTTTGAATCGAGATTTCCGAAACTGCAATGTCGAGCTCCCGACAAGCTTTTATTGTAAGCAGCTATGTGGGTAGACAGGAGGTTGTGTGAATAAAGGCAGGTCGGTGTATACGTTGAGGGGCGTGGGCACGTTTGTGATGTCAAGATTTCTTATTTCATATATGTACAATAGCACTTATTTCACGCGAAGAAGCAGAGATTGCCTGGAATAAATACAGTAAATTGTTCCATGCTATTACCTCGATTGCAGTGACAGTCCATCCTTACTTGGTTTATGCATTTCAACAATATAAATTGTTTTCATCATGGAAGATGATTCATGCGCAAGTCCAAACTTAGAAAATGATTGGCTGGACCCTTCCAAATGACGAAAATCCAAAGGGGACTGTAGTATATGTGAGGCAGGAATCCACGCGGATCCCACTA